>NW_026068200.1:805269-841018 GCF_014885135.2 Alexandromys fortis
GGGGTTTGGAATACTGCTTTTGTTAATTTTACCACCCAGTTAGTGCATGCTAGATGGTTGCAGCGCTGGCCTGGCTCCTTGGCACTATTAGTCCTGGGGATACTGATAGTGCCAAGGCTATGGCTATGTGTCTGGGTAGCCACAGATGGGCAATACTTTGGGGGCAGGATGCTACCTAAGACAGGGAATATTAGAGGGCTATTCCCCATGACAGGCAAGGTATTATAAAATAAAATGGGGGGAGTTGTTGTGACCCAGCTGCCCTCACTCCCCCTGACTAACAGTGGAACTTCCTTGTGGTCTGTAATTGACAAGGATGTTTGTGTTCTTTCTGACAGGTGGGTCTCCACAGAAGGAGTAGAGGTAGAAAAGGTTGCTGGGAAAAATAAAGGTTGCTGTTCTTCCACCTGAAAAGAAGCCTCCATGTGTCAATCCCTGCACCCCCACCAGTCTTGGCTATCCAGGCTGTGTTGGCTGCAGCAGGTTACGAAACAAGCAAGTGCAAGTTAAAAGCCAATGGGCTATTTATATTTATATTTACAGGAGGTTGCTTGCAAAGAGTAACCAACATAATAACTTTTTAGTGAAGGAAACTGGAAGGCACTTCCTTAAATAAAGGATCAACTCAGCTGATCAAAATTAACTATCTGCAGTAAGACTAATGTTTTCAAAGAAAGGAACTTTAGTGGCAGGCCTGCAAAAAAAAAGACCCTAATCTGAATATTACTTAAGGGGAAATGTTGCAGAAACCAAAGTTAAAGACATTTTAAAAGAGGCAGGTGCAGAGAGGAGCAGAGGGACAGAGAGGGTCAGAAGGGCAGAGAGACAGAGGCTAATGACACTGTACCTGGCTAGTAATACTTTTTTTATTAGCAAATAACCGGACATGGGACAATTACTGTCGTAAGTATACCTTCATGACTTCAGGATACATGACTTTCAAATCCTTACCTTGACTTTCAAATTAAATTTCCATAACAGTCAAATTTGTGTTCTTTGCTTAACAGTTTGTTGAAGCTTAAGCGATGTAAAAATATAAAACCCAAGGCCTCAGAGTGTACTCTACAAGAGATGATTTGCCTTGCATGAACAAATCCTCAGTTTGATCCTGAGCACTGTCAAAATAGCTTGTGTACTTAGTAATTCCCATTCTAAGAAAGCATATTCCAATCAAGTAGCGACTGTGAAAAATATTTCTGTTTATCTGTGTTCTTCATGCTATGCTGCGTAGGCTCAACTCAAACTCCTGGACTTAAGTCATATTTCTGTGTCAGTCTCCCAGATAGCTGAGACTATAGGTGCATGTCATCAGGACTAGCTTGTTCAATTATTTTTTTTTAAATACATGAATTAGGCCAGTATGTGGTGGCACATGCCTTTAATCCCAGCACTCAGAAGGCAGAACCAGGCCCGTGAGTTCAAAGTGAGTCTGGTCTACAATGTGGGTTCCAGGACAGCTAGGGCTACACAGAGAAACCCGGTCTCAAAAAAAAAATCCAAAAATATATATGAATTGTAAAAATGCTTCACTTTGATGGGGGGTGCTTTTCAGATAATGGGAATACTTATGTGTTTTCACTTGCTCACTAAGTAACGTAAGTTGAAAGAAATGCTTTGGAGTTGTTTAAAAACAGACAAAACAAAGACAACAATAACTTTTTATCTAATATATTTCCCTAGTTGTGCAACCTTGACTATGTTGATACAGCTTTCTGAAAGGATTTCCACATCTATAATAAACATAGGTACTGAATCGCTCATTTTAAAAAGCTCTTCCTTTTTGGTCTTTTTGTGATTTTTGTATTTTTTTTTCTTTTTTTTTTTTTAATTTATTTATTTATTTATTAAACATTTCTGTCTCTTCCCCACCGCCGCCTCCCCTTTCCCTCCCCCTCCCCCAACCAAGCCCCCCTCCCTCGTCAGCCCAAAAAGCAATCAGGGTTCTCTGCCCTGTGGGAAGTCCAAGGACCACCCACCTCCATCCAGGTCTAGTAGGGTGAGCATCCACGAAACTGCCTAGGCTCCCACAAAACCACTAGGTCCAGTAGAATCAAAAACCCGTTGCCATTGTTCTTGAGGTCTCAGTAGTCCTCCTTGTCCGCTATGTTCAGCGAGGGACTAAACCCAGGGCCTTGTACTATTAAGTAACCCCTTCACGAAAAAGTATAAGAACATGCATTCTTTTGTCCAAACTATGTACATGTGGCAGGCACAGGGTTATATTCTGCAGCTACAACGAAATAAGTCTCTGAACTTGAGGAGCTTCATCTAGAGAGGTGAGACAAATGCCTGAAAACAGCATGCCAATAGGGCAACAGTCATACACACTATGTTAGAGGCTTGCCTGAGGAGAAAAAGGTAGGAAAGGGAAGGTTTCCAGCTACTTCCTTGAGACTATGTCAGAAGCTGTGAGTGAGTCTGAAAGAGGAGGACAAGAAGGTCCCCCACAGACAGAATAACGAGTGCATGCACAGATGTGAGAGACAACATGATTGCTAGAACACCAATTACAGAACACAAGATGGTAAAAGAGGGGTCTGAAAGCAGGCAGGAACTTTATCATGGGGGCTCCTGTATGCTACATTAACTCTTAAACTCTTTCCCTCTGCTTAAGGGAAACAAATTGGAGAATTTTCAACAGGGAAGAAACTTAAGTGAGCACATTAAAAAGATTAGTATGTAGAATTTGAAGACTAAGATTTGGCAATCCCTAATAAAATACTAGATCTGGGCAGTGACCAGTATTAGATGTTATAATCATTAAAGGAAACGCTAGCATAGGTGAAAAATATCTGATTAGTCTTTCGTTGTTATTGTGGCATGCTGGTGATAGAACCCAGGGGCTTTTGCATCTTATGTAAATGCTTCAACACTGAGCAGCATCCCTAGCCATTATTTTTCTGAAACAGTGTATGTATGTATCTTAGGCTGGCTTTGAACTCATTATGTAGCCAAGATCAGCTTTATAGTCCATCGTCCAGGTTCCATCTCCCAATGCTGAGATTACAGGTATACACCACCAAGCCCAGATAGGATTAATCTTAATATGATAAAAAAAGAGGAACAATCATGGGCTGGATATGTAGCTCAGTGGTATAGCACTTGCCCAGTATGTACAAAGCTTGGGGGTTCTTACTCTCCACATAAGAGAAAGAGTTAAGAGCAACACATTCCACTCTTTCTGGTATGATATTATCACCTCTGAACTTGTCTTGCTTTACAAATTGAATGCAGATCTATCAAATATGTGGTAATAACTATCCACTTATAGGCAATACAAAGGAAAGTGAAACACGTTTAAACATCATGAGGGGACACTCAGCAAAATGAAGAATGTGAACTCTACAGAACAAACCAGTATTAGGAAGAGAGAGTACAGACATTTAAAAAGCACTTATAGAAATATAGTAACCAAGTACAATGTGTGAACTTGAATTATGTTTGGAATTCAACAAATCAACTGTAACAAAACATTGGCTAATCAGATGCTTTTTAACACTGATAGTATTAAAGTACAATACTTAATATTCTATATAATTAAAACATTGTGTCATGTTTTTGTCCTACATGCTCTTGAGACCGTATTTACTTTTGTGGTCTACGTCTCTGTTGTTTAAGTTTTGTAATTTCTAGAGTTCTCTGTTCAAGTTTCAATGCTTTATATTCCACTGCTTCATTTTGATTACTATAGTTTTTATTTCTAAAATATCCGTTTAGCATTCCTTTAGGCTTTCTATTTCTTTTCTCAGACATTTAGTTTTCATTTGTTTCTGGGGTATTAATAGTTACTTGTGAAGCATTTTTATAGTTCCTCTATGAGATTTTTTGTTTAGTTGTGGCATATACCTTATCTCTGCTGACTTATCAATTCCTTTTGCCCATTCAAGTTGAGAACTTCCTGGTTCTTGGTATAACAATCGATTGGTATAACAACCACTGGTATCCTAAACATCTGGGGTAATATGGTGCAATAATGTGGAACTTAATAAATGCATCCCAGCAGGCCTTTTCTGATAATGTACTGCTAGGGGAAGGATATGCTGCCTTGTTACCACTTTCTGGGGATGAAGTGTGGCTTCCCCATTTGGCCTTCCTTGAGAGACAACAGAAGGAGTGTCCCCTTAACGCTGAACGAGAGTGAAGCTCCTAACTAGGCTTTCCGCCCTAGAGTGGGAATGGGTCACTTTGTTACCATCCCCGATGTGGACAAAGCTGACCTAGGATTTATATTCAGTGATCAAACTCTTAGTCTGCTTTGAGAGCATTTATTGAAGAAGGGGTGCCCCATCACCACGTGGGGATGGATGTTCATGTTTTTCATATGGGCTCCACCATAAGGGGACTCAATTCCACTGACAGGCAAGTCCCAGATGCCTCCTTGTCCTTCACTGACACACTGGCAGTGGAAAGGTGAAATAGTGCCTGTTTTATTTAAACTGGGTAAGAATACTGTAAGGACTTACTCAGTTCTTGTTGGCAGGGGCGGGCCCTCAAAAATTTTTTTTGTATGGTATGTGGCAGGAATAGAGTGACTATTATTTTAAAAGTTGTATGTCTTGTTTAGCTGCCCATTTCCTAAGTCTTTTGTTGAAAAGAACTTTTTTTTTCTATCTTAGGATTTGATGTCTGTGTCTACAGATATTCTTACATTGTCGGCTTCTCTAAGAACCCACATCAGATATATGAGTGGAAAAGGTGTTTACAAATCATGTACTGAAGTTAGCAGAAAAACAGGGCAAACGCATCCACTTCTTATCAAGAAATTCCAAGGGATCTTTCCTTTGGTGCTAGTGAGAATGTAACCCAAGCCTCATGCCCAACCATGCCCAAACCTCAGGTCTATTCTTCTTACTCTATTAAGTTTTTCAGAAGAAATTTAGGGGCCTCATTTGCTCTCCCAGAAAGTGTCCCATTAGTCCGTACCCTCTTTGTATGTGTGCATGGCTTCAGCAACCTTCGCATTCAAGGCACGTTTAGAAGCGAGGTTTCATCCTAATTCTCCCTGGTCACCACAATATAAAAATTACTGCTTATTTTATGCAGGTTGGATGGGCAGGAAATTATATGAGTTCATTTTCACATGCTGAGTAGAAGACAGCAAATGCCTACAAGGGTAACTTACATGTAAGCAAACACTCAAAAATATTGTTTCTTTTTCTGATAAGCCTCTATGTTTTTTTAATGATTCTGTGGGGTCTCACTCTGGATCCCGGGTTAGCTGCTGTGTAGCAGTCTCCCACCAGATTGAAACATTTCAACCCAAAGGGAAACACCTTAATGATGGAGGAAGGACAGACGCAGGTTAAGATCCTCCCTGGTAAGCCACCTCGTGGGCTACACAGAATATTAGAGATGGGTTAGAACAATATGTAAGAGCTAGCCAATAAGAGGCTACAGATAACAGGCCAGGCACTGTTTAAAAAATATACAGTTTCCATGTAATTATTTCGGGGCATAACCTAGCCATGCGGGTGGCCGGGTGCCAGGGACGCAGCCCTGCCGCTCCTATCGCTACAGAGTGGAGCCCGATGTGATGGGCTAAATCCACTTAAAAACTTGAGAAGGCTTAAAAATAAGGCAGAGAGAGTTTAACACAGATTTTTTGCTGTTAGTTGGTGGCGTGCTGTAGAGAAATTTCCTGATTCAGCAACAGCAGCAGAAAAAAAGCTGTGTCATTTTAAAGCACGGCTTCCTGGGGCTGTGCTGCCAGCGTGAACTCTGGCTTTAAAGCATTTCAAGGCTTTTATGAGACTGGATGTTTGTGTTCCCGCTTGGGATCGGAGGAGAGTGCTCTGAGACCATGCTGATGGCTCAGCGCTCCCCGCCTGCACCTGGGCAGAAGGCCGATTCAGGCTTAGGCAGGCGGAAGAGCATGGCGGATTCCTGCGGCTATACAGACTGTTTTTAGACTGTGCAGTGCTCTGCGTGTCAGATTTGGCTGTAACTTGGAAGAAAAGAGTTTCTGTGTCGCACGCTCAGTCTCAGAGTTAAACTGCTGATTGCGGCGCCAATGTGGACTTGCTGTGTGCCTGGAACTGTGTGGCTCAGGGGCACCAAATGGATCTGAGGCAGGAGCGGCTGCTCCGTGCTGAACTGTGCTGATCTCAGGCAGGAACTACCTTAATTGCCATAATAACAGCGCAGTTAAGGTTTAGACTGGGCAGGACACAGGCAGTACCGTATTATCTGTACATGGTGCAACTTAAGTTTTTAAGAAGTGCTTAACGTTTTAAGAAATGCTCCTGGATAGTGAAAAAATTAAAGATTCACAGTCAAACAGATTCAGACATAAAAGACCTTTATGGATCACATTGTTGGATGAATGTACATAGGCTTGGGAAAGAGAAGAAAAAGAATATAAAAAAGTTAATGTCTTAAAAAGAAAAAGGGTAAAGTCTTTAAAGAGACAGAGTACAGAAGTACAGATAGTTATAGATTAAGAGAAATAAAGAAAAATAAGCCACGTAAAAATGGAAAATTCACAGAGAGTCTGGATTATGTACATTGTGTTTTCTTTAAAATTTTTGACTGTGAAGGAGCTAAGTACAGAGAGACATTTCATTATATGGGCTGCTAAGCTGAACCTGCACATATGTTCTAAAGGTATCTTGACTTCAGAATTTGGATCTAAGGTTATGATGCTTTGGAAAAGTCCTTCTTTTGTTTTCACAGAGGATGTGACCCTGTGGATTGCATCTATTCAGATTTGGTATGATAGACCACGCCCTCCTGAAAGGTTGCTGTGAACACCCTCAAAAAATTGCTTCGCTCAATGGCCCACTGAGATGAAACTAGCACACAGGTTATACCATGAACGACCTAATGAACGACGCCCCTATTCAGCAGGAAGCAGTTTGGAGAGAAATAACTGTGCCCATGTTCCCAAATATGGTTTATAAATCTTCTTTAACATTTAAAGGGGGATATGATATAGATATAAATAATTTGCATTGGTATGGATTTTATGGTCAATTTTGTTATATGTATATGTATTTTTGATCTTGATTAAGGTATTGTGATTGTGTAGTTCATTAAAAATGTAATGTATAATTAGGAAATATAGGTTGTTAATGGATAATCATCGCTAATAGTTAAGCTTGTAGTCATGTTAATTAGATTTTCTAGATATATAGAGATATATTTCAATTAGATAGGCATTCTTCATATCTTTCAAAGACTGCAGAATATGGCATTTAAAATATTTTAATAACTTAGAACTTTTCATGACAAGGAGACATGTCTGCTCCTGGCAGCACCAGCTACTTCAAGAGGAAGATGGGCATCGAACAGGATCCTTATGGAGTTTGATAGCCATTTGGGCAAGAAACTGTTCTTGCCTGGAACGATGCATAAACTGGACACAGAGAACCCGCAGAGAGAGGACTGCTGAACTTGCCTAAAGGTGAGATGGTCTTTTGGGGTTCCTGATTCATAAAAGAGTCTGCGAGACATTCTGCAGGACACAGCAGAAAATGACTGAACTGTCTTTGAAATTTCCTGCTTCATGGAAATTTCTCTGGATACCATGGGCCTGTAGGCCGAAGATGGATGCCCCAATGTTACAGAGGAACTTTGGGTGACTGTCCAGGCAGCGAGATGTCTCTGTCATTTCTAGAGTTTTGGACTTCCTGTTTACTTAGGTATTATTATATCCTTCTGGAGTCTTTGATGGAGTTGAAGAATGAATACAGTTTTCCTTAGTTATGATAAGAGATAAAATAGATATAAATATTGTAACTGTAATTCTTGCTTGATAACTGTTTTGTTATATATAATTTTGCTATGTTAAGTTAAAGCCTTTTTTGTTTAAACAGAAAAAGGGGAAATGATAGAGGAAGGACATTGGTTAATTATAATAAAGAAACTGCCTTGGCCCATTTTATTGGTTAGAATATAGGTGGGTGGAGTAAACAGAAGAGAATTCTGGGAGAAAGAAGCTTAGTCGAGGAGTCGCCATGGTTCTCCCACTCCAGACAGACGCAGGTTAAGATCCTCCCTGGTAAGCCACCTCGTGGGCTACACAGAATATTAGAAATGGGTTAGAACAATATGTAAGAGCTAGCCAATAAGAGGCTACAGATAACGGGCCAGGCAGTGTTTAAAAAAATACAGTTTCCGTGTAATTATTTCAGGCATAAGCTAGCCATGCGGGTGGCCAGGTGCCAGGGACGCAGCCCTGCCGCTCATAATGCTACACCTTAAGTCAGAAGGTAAACAATTCAAACAAGCTTCTGGAAGTCCCTGAAACTGACCAGATTCTTTAGGCACCTCACTCCCAGAATAAGCAATAAATACTGCTGTGTCACTCTCAGGCCATCAAACTGACAAAAAGAATCTCAGACAAGCAAAACTACAAAGAATCTCATACAAGCCAAGCTGCAAAGAAAGACCCACCAACTGCCTAAAAGAAGCAGAAACCAGCATGATGTGGGATTCCCCTCTGTATGCTGTGACTACCATTGGTTAATAAAGAGACTGTCTTGGACCTGTGATAGGACAGAATAGAGGTAGGTGGGGAAAACTATACTGAATGCTGGGAGAAGAAAGGCAGAGTTGAGAGAAGCCATGTAGTCCCACTGGAGACAGACACAGTAAGTCACAGCCTTGTAGAAATATACAGATTAATGGAGATGGGTTAATTTAAGATATGAGTTAGTCAGAAATACGCTTAAGTTATTGACCAAACAGTATTGCAAATAATATGTTTTCTGTGTGATTATTTCGGGGTTGAGCAGCCAGGAACAAACTAGCGGTCTCCTACAACACCAGCAGAGCTGCCTGGAAGAGGTTTAGACTAACTGATTACTTGGAGAGGAGACCTCAACCTGCTGAGCTGCCTGCAGAGTACACAGTATGTTCCTGGTTTCCAGCTTTTGTGAACTGCCACCCAAGTGGGGATGGGTATTGGTGATGCAGCTGTCTTTGAGTAATGTCTGCTCCTGTAAGTGACTCCTCACCCATGCTTCTATAAATAATTCCAATAAACCCCATTAGTTCACCAAGTTTAGACTCTGGTGGCATCAGAACTCACTATGACACTACAGCTGGCTTTGAATACATGGAAATCATCATGCTGACTCAGGCTCCTGAGTGCTGCATTTACTTACAAGCATTAGTTACCATGTATGAGGGCCCACAGATGTGAGCCTGTTCCACCTTAACTAAAGGTCAGAGAGTTTACCAGTTTATTTTCACTCTTTCAAAGTTGTTGACAACACATGTGGCTACAAATAAAAAACCTTGACCTAGAGTGTGGTTACTTCGTGTTTTGGACATTAAGATGGCCCATAGAGGTGGATCCACTCCACCCTGACCAAAGGTCAGAGAATTCAATTCCTGCTCCTTCATTTAAAATAGGAGATTTGACATAGGGAGTGGCTGCCTACAGGATACTTGGTCTAGGGTTTATTTGCTGCATATCCTGCCCAAAACATCAAATGCTTTACTCAGGAAATAATGGCTTCATGTCTCAAGTACTGAAACAAGTAACTATTCTGGTTGTCCTTTGTGTCATGTTAAAGTGGGTTTTTTGCCTTCTTCCCCCCCTTTTGTATTGGGGTATAAAAGTGTATGAAAAAAAGCATGGGCAAATTCAGGATTCAGTATTTACTGAATTTCCCTCCCGATGCTGTTCTGTGTTCCTTTTGCTTAGTAATTCTAATCCTTATGCTTATCCTTTGTCGGTCAAGGCTGGTCTTTGACAATCTTGTCCACTTTCTTTGGAGAGTTAGGAATATATGACTGGGGAGACAGAACAGTTGGTAAAGTGCTTGCTATGCAAGCATGAAACCCTGTGTTTGATTCTCAGAGCCAACATTAAAAAAGCCAGGTGTGGTGGCACACTCTTGTAATCCCAGTGCAGGGGAAGCAGACATAGCCAGCCTAGGCTAACTGGCAAGGCCCACGTCAATGAGAGACCCTGTTTCAAAAAACAAGACGCATAGTGCCTGAGGACTGACATGCAAGGCTGACTTCTGACCTACACACACATATGCATATGCATCTCTACAAATATACCTTCACACACAAGCATGCGCGTATACACAGACATGTACACACAACATATATACACACATACGCACACACAATATACCAATAGGCTTCTATAAGTGTAGGCCCATATTTCTGTATGGCACAAGAGCCATAAGCCCGGTCTGAGGTGATCACGTAACTCTGCAGACAAGCTGTCTCTGTCTAACAATACCCAGGATGTACTGCTCCTAGTTTCTTTTGTTATAAATATAGATCACCTGAGAAGAGATGTTGGCTGAAGCTGATGACTTAAGAGTTAGGAGTTTTGGTGCTTCCTTCTTTTGTAATTTGGAGGATGTCTTATAGAGATGCTAATTCATGGCCTACCTGACTGCTAGAATACAAGTAGATGCAGATGTGACTTGAGCCCATGCAACTGGTTGCCTAGGAGACAGCCTAATGTGTTTTCCCGCTCAATTGATGTGATGATATATAAGGTGTTTGGATAACAAAGGAGAGATTTGGCCCTTCCATGATGACCGTGTAAGCTGCTTTTGATTATTCCTCGCGACTCCGTTCTAGTCCAGTTAGGGAATCTGTGTTGGACCCACACAGCCTCCAACACATAAGAACCACAATACTGATAATAATATTTATCTGTTATTGATTACCTATTATGGCCTGACATTGCATTATGGATTTTATACACACACAATTTTATTCCTTATTTTATATGTATGGTTATTTTGCCTGCATGTGTATCTGTGTGGCATAGGTGTGCCTGATGCCCACAGAGACCAGAAGAGAGGGCTAGATCCCATGGGAGCATGCTTACAGATGGTTGGTTGTGAACCATTATGTGTGTGCTGAGAATCCAACCTAGGTTCTCTGGAAGAGGAGCTAGTCCTCTTAATCAATGAACTACTTCTTCAGCCCTGGATTTCCAGCTATTTATAATAATTTTTATGAGGCAGGAATAATACTAATTTTGTGAATGTACACAATGTAGGCTTTGAAGTCATACCATGAGTATATTGGTAAACTGTACTAAATAGGTACATGAAGCTCAAATGCTGTGCTCCATTTACTGTGTGCTATAGTTTAGATCTTGGATAGTCCTCAAATCTTAAACTCTTGGTCCTCTACCTATGTAATTGCAGGGAGATGGTGGAAAGCTTTATAAAGCATAGCCTAGATTAGGTTACTGAGGTGTGCCCTTGTAGGAGATACTAGGACACTGTTCTATTACTTTCTCTCTCTCTCTCCTGTAACCCAGTTATGAGGTGAATGGTTTCACCCCATGCTGCTGCCATGATCTGGTACCTCATCACAGACCATAAAGCAACATGGCCAACCAACAATAGAATGAAATCTCCAAAACTATAAGCCAAAATAAAATTTGTTTTTTTTCTTTTTCCATATGAAAAAGAGCAACTTTATATGATTAAAATAATCAAATTCAAGTTATTAGTTAAAGGTAATTCAGGTTATTATTTAAAGGCTTTTTATACCTTTTACCCTTAAATAATAATTAAGGATAACTAGGTGTCTAACATAGTACAAACTCTACTAAACATGAATAGAAACATGACCTTTCATTAGAGGAAAATACAGACTTACATCCTTTATTGTATTCTCTCTTACCAACAAAAAAAAATTTTGAACTATGCTAAAAATGAGTTTGAAGCAGAAAAAAACAGCAAAATGAATACTGTTATATATCAATATACTTTTCTATTAAATACTAATATTAGTGACTACAGAGTTTGCTTAGTAGTAACAAGCATTTGGCTGCTCTTCCAGAGGACCAGGGTTCAATTCCCAGCACCAACACGGTGGCAAACAACCATCTGTAAAACCAGTCCCAAGGGATCTAACACTCTCTTCAAGCTTTGGAGTACACAGCAATAAATGCCAGCAAAACACTCATACACATAAAATAAATAATTACAAAGCATATTAAAATAAGGAACATTTTGAGCTCGAAAATGAACCTTTTCTTTTAATAAACTGTCGCAGGCATTTGTTATAAGAGAGAAAGCTGACTAACATGCTATACTTCCTCACAATATGTGCATTAATGTATACAAATAATAGCCATCACTTACTTCATTGAGTACAGCATGTAGAGTATATCAGCTTGCTCTTGTAAGCTTGAAGTCTCCTTCAACTGTGAAACCAGCGACTGGAAGTCCACTTCCCCAGATTTGTCTCTAGGAAGATGTACCTCTACACGAACAGAAGGAACCTTTGGAATAAGAAATGATAAACGAAGTTAACAGTGCTTAACTAGATGATGACCTAGAATAAATTATCTCTCCACCTCTAAACCTTTTCCACAAGTATTTTCTAAATGCTGGTCAGATGTGGTAGTGTACACCTGTAACCCTAGCATTTGGGAGGTTAAGGCAACAGGATCAGGATTCAAGACCATCCTCATCTACATAGTAAGTTACTTGAGACTCTGCCTCACAATGTTTTTCCCAAAATGCTGATAAAAAGCAAAGCCAAAACAGCAAGACCACAAAGCCCTAAGATAGAGAAAAGTAGTTTTCTAAGTTTACATTAAGAATAAACTTAAAAAGACATATATCTTTATTTGATAGTGTTTTGTTTAATACCATGTACTGGCTGGTTTTGTGCCAACTTGACACAAATGAGAGTCATCAGAGAGGAAGGATCCTCAGTTGAGGTATAACCTCCACAAGATCCAGCTGTAGGCCTTTTTCTCAATTGGTGACTGATGAGGGAGGGCCCATCCCATGTGGGTGGGGTCATGCTCAGGCTGGTGATCCTGGGTTCTATAAGAAAACAAGCTGAGCAAGGCAGTAAGCAGCCTCCTCCATGGCCTCTGCATCAGCTCCTGCCTCCAGGGTCTTGTCCTGTTTGAGTTCCTGTCCTGACTTCCTTCAATGATGAACAGCAATGTGGAAGTGTAAGCTGAAGAAACCCTTTTCTCCCCAACTTGCTTTTTGGTCATGATGTTTTGTTGCAGCAAACTAAGACACATCAGAAACCATAGTGACTAGTTTTCTTACTTTCCTTAAAGATGGCAGAGTTTGAAACACCTGTCCTGGCCCCAAGGCCCTGGGTCAAGCCAGAAAACATCCAAGTGCCTGCCCATCTGGGCCCTGCAGCTACAATGAACAAATATGTGATGGGGAGAGGAGAGAGAGTAAATGATGGAGAGATGGAAGAGAAGCCGAGTGGTTTGTGTGTTGTGGAGAGAGGTACAGCTGGAGACAGGACAGTGGTGAGGAACAGGCTGATATGAGGAGCCTGTACAACCACCCAAGGCCATGGTGATGCTCAGGCCTGGTTGCCACTAAGGGCCATGTCTGAGTCTATGGGCCTACAGTAGCTGGGGTCTATCTGTGGCCTTGTATTACCACTGAGGGATGTCTGTAGTTTGGGCTGGCACCTGGGGCCATACTCATGTCTCTGGGTGTGTGTGGTGGTGGGGTGTCAAATTGATCTGATTGGTCTGTGCTTCTACCTGAGGCCATGGTGATACCTCGGGGTCCATGGTCCTACTGCAGCTGGAGTCTATGTTGATGCCCGTGACCTGTGTTACCATCAAGGGCCAAGCGGATATCTGTGCCCTGTACTGCTGCCTGAAGCCATTTTGAGGGTCAAGGGCTGTGATGCTGCTTGGGGGCCATGTCTGGGTTTGTGGTCCTATCTTGGCAGTGTCTGCTTAATGTCTGAGGCATAAGTTACCACCAAAGGCCATGCAGATATCTTTGGTCTGGGCTTCTGCCTGAAGCCATGTTGATGTCCAAGTACTGTGCTGAGCTGGCCTGCCCTTCACTGGGGTGGTGTAAGAGAGATGGCCCCAAATGCATGGGCACAGGAGAGCTATCACCCAGGCCCAGATCCAGGACCTTGAGTTGGCCCACCCCAACATCTACCACATCTATGAGCTGCTGGAGTATGTGAAGGGACTGGTCTGCAGACCAAAAGCCATAGGATCTCCACAACTCTGGGCAACAGCCGGATATCTGAGAGAAGTCTTGGTGAGGGCCCAGTACTGATGATATACCAGAAGTCAGAGGCCTTGAACTTGACCAATGACTCACTGCATGCACATTTGCAAGTAAAGCTATTGGGGCAAAAGGGTGTACTACGTGACACACCACAGCTTCCGATGCTACTATGATGAAGACATTGTGGAGAGGCAGGAAAGACACAGCGGAGCGAGGTGGTGCATGGGCTGTAGAACTGGAGATGCCACAGCTGTGAGTGGTATGAGAGAAGGCTGCAACTGATGGAGGAACAGGTGGTTTCCCAGAGGGCTTGGCCAGAGGTTTTGCTTTGTATTTTTTCGCTGCTTTTTCCTTTTTCTTTTGTGGGGGAGGTTACAAGGGTGGAGGGCAGATATGGAAGAACTGAGAAATGAGTGGGATTGGAATGAATGATGTAAAATTCCCAAGGAATCAATAAAAAAAAGATGCCAGATTTTTACGAAAAGCTGACAGGAATGCACAGTTACCTGGTTATCTTGTGGAGACTGAGGTGAGTCAAGTAAATTGAATGAAGGGCGAGAAGGCTGAAATAACTTTGTAGGAAGGTACATGTGAACATCTGCAGGAAGTTGACATTTAAGGAAAAAGTTAAGTAGGAAACATAAAACACATGGTTGACTTAGCAATACGGTAACATGTGGATCAGTTCTTTACAGAACAAGAATGATGAAAGTTTCCTTCAATGATATAAATAAAAAGAAATGTGGCTATTAGATAATTTAAAATATCCAATTAATGCATATTTTTATATTTTTGAAAGGATTTTCTGTAATTGTACCATCAACTAGACATATAAGATATATTTATTAATAGGATCACTATCACAATGATGCTATCACTAGTATTTTCATATAAATACATAAAAACACCTAAAAGGAATAACTCAGTTACATTTTACTTTTTCTGGGATCTTCTAGGCAAATATTTGATTTTCAGAGGCTGTGACTGGATGATTCTATCTAGAGACTCAAAAAACATGTAGTGGTTGATCAACTTTGAGATGTTTCTAAGATGTTTTACTTACACAGTAGAAATACTTACCATAACCTCTAAGGAGAGACCTGCCCTTCATTTTCAGCATTTTACACAGAGAGACGATACAGAGCTCAAATAACTGGTCAAGTAAGTAAATAGCAATGCTAGGAATCGAATTCTGGTTTCCTGATTTACACATGATAAATGCAATTTAATGAACATAAGTTCATGTCGTTGCATAAACTCTTTCTAGCTGGAGCACAACCAAAGGATATCCTAAGCTTTTCCTTCATCTCAATGTTAAACAGTGCTCACATTTAGTATCTGGTTAGTAATGGTCAATAAAAATTTAGGTAGCAGGAGCATGCATTACAACCATTCTCATCCTCTGGATAATGTAACATTCAGGTCATCTAGGTGTGGCTTAGGAGCCCTTCTCTCCCTCACATATAGCAACCACAGAGATATTGAAGTCTTAGGAACCATGGCTACGCTTGTAACATACAGAAGATACCTTCCAATGAAAACATTACTAAAGGAAGGTACTGGTTATGGAGAGAACTGTGGCGATGTTGTGAAGAATGAGTATTATATTTGAGATCTACATGGCTAGAACAACTGGATGCACAGTTAGAGTGGGCATAAAGGGAAATCCAGTTGTAGCTTATAGTCAGTCTCTGCTTCTGTCTACCCTGTTTTATAATAGAAATTCTAAATTACCCTCAAAGAAGTAATTTTCCAAATGAGAAATGCTCTTCCACATTTTACTTCTATATTAAAACTGAATATGTTCTCTTGTTCTGTGTCTTGCTGTTTTCTTGGTCAAACCAGACTATATGGCAGTATCCATATCAAGATTATATAGTATTCATTGACTTCATAAGGATTTGAGTGCCTACTATATTCTAGGTGCTGCCCAAGAGGCTGGGGACAAAGCAGTGAACAAAACCATGTTCCTGTCTCCATCTTGGGCTTCATGTCATCTGTGTTTGACACTAGGGAGTAGTGGTATTACTCACTCTGTACATGCAGCTCCTTGGCCTTGGTCACCAAGGACATTAAGTCGCAAGTTGTTTGCACAGCAGCTCGGAACCGATCTAGCCCTCCCTTCTGTGAGGTAGGAGCTAGTTTAGGATGGGGAACAGTATGTGCCAAAAGGTGGTCTAAGTAACGAGCAACTTCATCACCACAGCGAGCTGCAAGGTTAGTTGGGGAAAGGGAAGAAACAAAAACAAACATAGTTACTAGAAAATCTACCCTAGTAGTCAGAATGAGTGGCTCTTATACCTAAAACACCATCTCAGAGGAAGGCTGTTCTTGACTCATGGGAAAAAAAAAACCTTGAGACTATTGTATAACCTCATAGATTAAGATTTAGAGGCTACAGCCATTTACCAGGATCCACCTGCTCTTCATTTTTGCTGAGACACAGGTAAAGTTACTGAAAGCTAAATGTATGAGTTTGTTCTAGAATAAGCAGAGCAAGTTTCATATTTTCTATGTGTGTGATGGCAGGGGGGTGGCAGAAGGGAGCCAACATTGGAAAAGTGGAAGGACAGGCCCTTTCAACTAATAGAAAGAGACTTTTCTGGAGAAAGGCCATGGAAGGGCAAAAAATCTTCCACCAAATAATGAGTTAGTTCTAAAAAGAGTCTACAAACACTAGTACTAATCACTAACAAGAAAAGCATATTTGTATGCCATTGGCTAAGGACTATTGGTCATAAATTGCCTTTTAGACATCTTATTTATTTATTTATTCACCAAATATGTGTTGTTACTATGGAACAGGCAGTGTCCTGGACATTGAGAATTGTTGCAGAAAGTACATATTGTCTCCCTTCTCTTGGGCTTACCCTCTCCCATGTATCATCTAGGTACATTTAGCCCCATGGCTTGTGGGTCACATGTAACCAAGGATAACTATGATAAGGCCTCAAACAAAATCATGAACTTACTCAAAACATGAGGTTAAAAAACTCTATTATTGCATGGTTCTTGAACATGGACTTGGTAGATGATGACATCATGTCATGATATCCAAAGGTTGGACACACTTAAATCATATTGTTATACAGATAATGGAAATGTCACACTTTAAAATGAATATTATGTTTACAGTTAGGGAAGTGCTGGGATTGGAACCAAAGGTGTCTGTCTGTCATGCATCATTTGGTGCTGGACAATCTTCAGTGACCTCTTTAGAAGTCTCTCTGTGATCTGGTGTGACCAATGGGAACTAGTAGAGCTCTAAGAATCAAACTCAAATTCAATGGTATCCTAGTGACAGATATTTTAACTATGAATATAATCTGGATACTTGAATAGAGGGACATTGGTTATATTTAATTATCAAAATGCTTTAGACAAAAAGAAATACTATGCAAATAAAGAAGAATATAGAGTAAATGTTGAGCCCAAACAAAAAATGGTACTTATTCTATGAGATTATGCTTGTTAGTATCTTATGGTAGACAACAGTCAAATACCCAAACAACAAAAAACAGTCCACCAAAATTTAGATGGTTAGACGAACTATTCTCTTATTGACCATTCTGTTATGAAGACTCAAACAATGTAATTTTTGTCTTGCAAAGGTCAGTACTTGTGCACTGCAGTCAGTGTTTCCTAGTCATTTTAAAATCCATGCTATCAGAATGCATTCTCATGGCACCATGTTTGTATCATTAGCATGAATTATGTACATTATTCATCGTATTTGTCACATAATAGCGACAGGCATTCTGAACAGGCTTTATCAAAGTACAGAGACCTCCTCAGAAATATCGAGACATGTCTCTAATATTATGTAAAATATAAGTCCTTGAGTTATGTGAAACTTTAAACATAACTCTAACCAAATTTCATATTTTAATGCCAAATATAAGATATACATATATTTGTATATGTATGATGTTTTCAACTGCACTATTAATTAAATATTTTACTTATTATTGTTTCTTCCTATTTCAAATTACCAGCTACCTCAAAAACTCAAGAAAGAAATCTTCCCTAATCTTGGTAAGGCATTGCCTAACCTCATACTCTACAATCAGTCACCACAGAGATATTAAACCAGAAGCCAAAGAGCAGTAGAGGAAAGAAAAGTGAAGCAAAACAAAAGTAGAAATCTAAATGTATTAAAGAGGACTGAGGATGGTACACTATGAGATTGTTGGAAACATCAGTTATTAATGATGAAGCCAAACATTCACTTGCATTCTTGTCTGGTCAGCCAGTGGTGTTTAAGGCCTCCTTACCATTACTTGTTGAATCATAGCTATCCATCATCCAGTTGCCAGATTCCAGCTCATCATAGTCTTCATCATAGTCTTCATTGTACAGCTTACCCTCAGGTCCAGGGTCCATGAAGCTTAAGTGTGTGCAGCAAGATGTTGTCAAAAACTCTGACAATTTACCTGTCTGGATCCTTATAATTATAGGGTAGATAGAAAACAGCAAATCAGGAAATATCTTTTTAAAGGATATACAAATGAGTCACAATTGTCAATAAAAGAATGCTTTGCATGTTTCAACATGTTAGGGACAAGATTTTTAAAGAAAGACCACTAATAAGAGTTCACAATCCTCCAACAGATTAGTTGTATTCTCTTTTATTGCTGTACACTATGTTGAATATCTGGTAAAAAAAAAAAAACTGCATTAGCTATTAGAGAAGTGGATAGAGAATGAAGACAAATCACACAAATCTATTACATTATTTTTTAAAAAAATACCATCGGGGCTAGAGAGACTGCTAAGTGGTTTAGAGCTCTGGCTGCTCTTGCAGAGGACCTGGGCTCAATTGCCAGTACCCAGATGGCAGCTCAGAATCATCTATAACTCCATTTCAAGGGGATCTGATACTTTCTTCTGGCCTCTGTTGGAATCAGGCATGCACAGAGTACACAGAAATACATTCAGGCAAAACTCTCATATATATAATAAAAATAAAAAGAAATCTCAAAAAATTTAAAAAGACCATCAAAAGACAATTTTAGACATAGACAATATTTGACATTTTTATATGTTGTAATAAATTAAGTTGAACTATATCATTCTCTACTTAATAAGCCAATTACAAAACTTCAAATGAAATTAGTAGTATTAATTTTCTAAAGAAGCCAGTTTAAAGGAGCTACCAATGGCCATATCTTGATAATTTGAAAAATGAAAGAAATAATGACAGAAATGGGTCATGATGTATTGAATAAAATAAGATCCCAAAGAATATATTAATAATAAACAACAAAATAAGTTAATTTTTATATATAAGAATTCCAATTATAGATGTACACGGAATAATAAAAACACTGTCAAAATGGGCCTTGGTTTATGTGTTTATACAGACAAACAAATTTCTAGAAGGCTATTTTACAACTCAGGAATAGTTCTTCCTTCCAAGAATCAATGGAAGCGGACACATGTGCTTGCTGAGATGATATCTTGAGAAAGTGCAGTGAATTCTTATAATTGTGTGTGCTATTTCAGCATTGATTTGAATCTACATTTGACTTTCTCATATGCTAAGCAGGGCTCAAGCATTATTTATAGGTTCCTGTGCTACATCTCCCCTAGCTCACTTACCTTGCCCCACCAAAATAGCCATCCTGCATTTTTCGGAGTGCTGCCAGGATACTTGAATTCAAGCTGGTTCCATCTTCCTCTTAAAAGTAAAAGATTTTAAAAACATATTTTGTTGTTTTAACTTAGAACTAGGGGAAGTGTTTCAATCATTTCAAACCAACTTTGTACTGGGAGTACCACAAATGAGATACTCCTTACTGACCGTCCTGTGCTTCGATGATTAATGTGAAGAGCAACATCACTGTAGACTGGGCAAATGGTAAAGATTAAGTTCTTCAAAGGCATTACCTTGTTAATCACAAGTAACCAGCACTTTTAACAACATCAACTATTTATCAAATGTTGATGGACCAGTCTGCCTCCATCTTAGGCTTGAAACTAGGTTCATTCCTGTTTTTGACTAAGGCTCTGTTTCTCAAGGATTGGGCTACGACTCACTTAACATGTCTTTGTTTCAAAATGTTAGTTTTGTTTGTTTGTTTTCTTTTTTGAGACAGGTTTTTCTCTGTGTAGTCTTGGCTGTCATGGAACCTTGAACTCAAGAGATTTGCCTGCCTTTGCCTCCCAAGTGCTGGGATTAAAGGTGTATTTCACTACGGTCTGGCTTCAAAAAGTTTTTATGACTATCCTGCAACCTTACCTTTGTTTCAAAGGGTTGTTATGACTGCTTTATAATGCTGCTCCTGTAACCCTATCTATTAGCCTGCCAAATACCCCTTCTGGAAACCACCAACCCCTGCACTATAAAAATTCTTATCTTACCCATGTCCAAGACTGACCTCTTGAACGCTACCATAGGAGGAGGCAGCCTATGTACATGAGTTAAAAAAGCTTGCTTTAATTAATTGCTTGCTTTAATTAATTTGGTCATTGATGATTATGGTTAGTGGTTTTTCTCCTTGAACCATTGGGATTAGCATTATGATAAGCATCTCACAGACAATGTCTTAGTTAGGGTTTCTATCGCTGCACCAAAACACCGTAACTGAAAAGCAAGTTGGGGAGGAAAGGGTTTATTTGGCTTACACTTCATCACTGAAGGAAGTCAGGACAGGAACTCAAAACAGGGAAGGATCCTGGAAGCAGGAGCTGATGCAGAGCCCATGGAGGACAGCTACTTACTAGTCTTGCTCTCCATGACTTGTTCAGCCTGCTTTCTTATAGAACCCAAGACCACTATCCCAGGGATAGTACCACCCACAATGGGCTTGGCCCTCCCCCATTGATCACTAATTGAGAAAATGCCTTAAGGATGGAAGCATTTCCTCAACTGAGGCACCTTCCTCTGATGATTCTGGTTTGTCAGTTTGACACACAAAACCAGTCAGTAAAGATAGTATTACTCATAATGAGTCGTGTGTGTGTGTGTGTGTGTGTGTGTGTAAAATCCTCTAGAAGGATGATGATTATCTGGTTTTTATATTAAACTGATGATAGTCTTGAGATTTGCCTTTTCTAATTTGTTCTTTCTAATAACACTCTGGAGGCAGAGGCAGGAGGGCCATGAGTTTAAAGTCAGGCTCATGTACATAATGAATTCCACAATCGCCTGGGCTATACTGTGAGACTTTGCTTCAAAAACAGAAAACAAAATAATAACAAAAACAAATAAAAGTCATACATAGTAGTAAACATATGAAATCTCAGTACTTGGGAGACAGAGGCAGGAAGATCAGGAGTCCAAAGGCAACCTTAGCTATATATCAAGTTTGAAGAGAGCTTAGGCTATACAAACTGTTCAATAATCCTTCTGTATACTGTGAAGATGTATTGCTCTCATTGTTAATAAAAAGCTGACTGGTTGATAGCTAGGTAGGATTTTAGGGGCAGAGAGAATGCTGGGAAGGAGGAGGGTAGAGGAAGCAGGTGAACTTGCTGTACTGAGGAAAGGTACCGAGCATGTGGCAGAGCACTTATAAGAAATATGGGTTAAGATGTGAGAGTTAGCTAGTAACAAACTGAGCTATCAACCAAGCATTTATAATTAATAATAAGTCTCTGTGTGGTTATTTGGGGAGCAGCTGGTGGGTCAGAGCTGATCAGTTGTTTAGATGAAAAACTCCTCCTGCATACATAAGACCCAGTCTCAGAAACCAAACAGGGTGAAATGGCAATGCATAAAAATCTTGTTAAAAACAAAAACCGAGAATAGAAAATCTGAAAGCCTAAGTTCTACATCAGCTGAACGTTTTTCTTAGGCGCCATGATAGCTTTCAGTGCTTTAGTACTTAATCTTGAATTTGTTTTCTATTATTATTATTATCTATTAACTTTGCCTTCTAAATTAAACTGTAACTATCTCAAGACAATTATGCGAATACATTAGTTTTAAATGCGCACTTGTTAAAAAGAACAAAGACTACCCTACTTTCTCAGCTCCTGTTATTTTGTAGCCCTTTTCAGATGTGACCAAAATTCCTACCAGTCTGTCTGGATTTTGAATGACTAATGATAAAAGGTTCTTTTTCATGAAAAGGAATTCTATGCACTTTGGCAGTACACACAGAACTTGGGAAGCAACAGCAGAGACACAGAAAGAAAGCAGCAGAACTCAGAACAACAAAGCCTTTCCTTGTGAGGAAGCAGCTCTCCCTGCCCCTAATACAACCCAAAAGCTTTTGCACTTTCTCCTCCTAAATGCGACTGTTTCAGTAAGACGGGCTTTGGAAGGAGAAGCTTGGGAACTTTCCTATAAATTGTGATGCTCCACTGGGATAAAACAGATGCAGGATGTAGTAGCATTCTCTTTAAAAACAATTGTAGAATATAGCTTTTGGAAAATTAACTCAGAAATCAATTATCTAAAGCTAGTCTTTGCTCCGTTTTTACACTGTGGCTCTCAAACCATATGAAATATTCTTATGCATCCATTTATTTCATATTTATCATCTGTCTTCACCTCCTAAAACATAAACTTAAACAGAACAGAAACCTTACTTGTCTATCACCCTGTGTGTCCAGAGCTTAGAAAATTGTCTGGCACAAAAGCTAAGCTGGTAAGTACTGCTCTGCAGTGTGACACTGAAGGACTACACACATAACTTCCTTCACTCATTCCTTACCAAGCATGGTGTGTGAGATGGGGAAAGTGATGGTGGGCTGGCCTGTCATCCTCCAGCGGCTACAGAGGTAGGACAGATCTGTTCTAAGCATTTCTACTATCATCTGGTTGTCCAGAGCCAGGTAGAACTGTTGCTGATCTATAAACTGAGAGAAGGAAACACAATCATTCAGAAAAATTTTCTCTCACAAATATCAAATAGTATTTTTCAATGTCTGCTTATTCATAAAGCATATATGTCACACAGGAAACAGTACTCTCAAATTTAATGACTAATAATTCCCAAAGTATGTGGTGGTCAACGGTATGCATAACAATAATTTCTGATATTTTTTTTCTTTTTCTTTTGGATTTTTTGAGCTAAGATTTCTTTGTGTAGCCCTGGCTGTCCTGGAACTCACTCTGTAGACCAGACTGACCTTGAATTCAGAGATCTGCCTGCCTTTGCCTCCTGACTGCTTGGGATAAAGGTGTGTAGGTAGCCATCACTGCCTAGATAGTTTCTAATATTTTTAAAGTGTGTGACTGCTTACAATTTTTTTCAAGTATATAATTTCATTTAATCCTATAACCACCTAGTATAGGTAGCTCCTCCTCTACCTCTCCCCTTTCTTCCTAATTTCTTATTATGTAGCCTAGGCTCGCTTTGAACTCATAATGCCCTTGCTCTGTAATTCCTGAGTTATGAGATTACAGGCACGCACCACTATTCTCAACTTGACGTCTTTCTTTCTTTCTTTCTTTCTTTCTTTCTTTCTTTCTTTCTTTCTTTCTTTCTTTCTTTCTTTCTTCCTTCCTTCCTTCCTTCCTTCCTTCCTTCCTTCCTTCCTTTCTTTCTTTCTTTCTTTCTTTTAGATTNCTTTCTTTCTTTCTTTCTTTCTTTCTTTCTTTCTTTCTTTCTTTCTTCCTTCCTTCCTTCCTTCCTTCCTTCCTTCCTTCCTTCCTTCCTTCCTTTCTTTCTTTCTTTTTTTTTTGGATTTTTTGGGGACAGGGTTTCTCTGTAGCTTTTGGTTCCTGTCCTGGAACTAGCTCTTGTAGACCAGGCTGGCCTCGAACGCACAGAAATCTGCCTGCCTCTGCCTCCTGAGTGCTGGGATTAAAGGCGTGCACCACCACCGCCTGGCTGCCGTTTTTCTTTTAATATGAAGAGTAAGACTCAGGGGCAATATGTGAACTAACACACACATCTGATTAGCAAATGGAAAAGTCAGAACTAGAGTCTAGGTTAAGTTTATCTTTTGTCTATCTTAGATGCACTGCTTTAGATATAACAAATAGACGATTAAAATTTTCCTTCAAGAAAATAATTACTTTGCTACTAGAGATCAAACCTTAGGACTTGTGCATGTTTAGAAAGTACTTGACCATTAAGCTTCATCTTCAGCCCTTGGTTGGGACAGAATATTCCTATGTACCTCATACTAACCTTGCTAACCATGTGGCCCTTGTTGGTGCTGAATGCACTGCCTCATCCTCCTAAGTGCTGGAATTACAAGCATGTGACACTGTACCTAGCTTCCTTCCCAGAAAATAATTGCTACTACCATCCATCTTAGATCTATGTATGTCGCTAACAAATGTCAGGCCACCAATATATATGATCATGGCCTAATAGTCCTGTTATTTTTCTTTAAAAGAGGACATTGAAGATTTCTATGCAAATGAAAAGGCGCCTTCATAATAGGAAACACTTAATTGAGCAGTTAAATAGATTGTATTTCACACATAAAAGACAAATACAGTCTTAATTTAACTTCTGAAAAATAAGGAAGATTCTGTAAATACCTTAACATTTGGAAAATCCCAATCACAGTTTAACATCCAGGAATATTGGTAGTGGCAGTTACTTGGCAAAGCTCTACGCAGCAAGTTCAATTCAGCAAACAGTTATTGAATCACTTAACACATGCAAGGCCCTGTAAGACTGTGACTAATCCAATTCCAGCCAATGTTTTATTTCTGCAGTCTCTCTCCTCTCATTTCGATTCATCTCAATGCATGGTGCAGCTTATGCCACTCACCTGTGGAGTGAAAGTGAAGACTGTTTTGCGAATGTCATAGAGTTTTGATGTTCCAAGCACGCCCATGAACCTGTAGGGTCGTCCACTGAGTTTCATTCTACTGTTGCATCCTGACACAAAATTGAAAAATGGTCAGGATATTCTTAGTGTACAGATTAAACAATATTGGTTTCCACAGATACTCACAATGTATGTATATACATATATACACATCTACCTCATTTCTTTCTGTTTAAGGTGTCTTCTTTTTACAGTCTAGCTTTCTTAACATTAGAATCTTTCAATCCATACCTATGTTAAATGTATTATATATATTACTATATATGTAAAAGTAAATTAAATAGACTTTTAGATACAATAAGTATATTGTTCATTCACTGACATGCATTTTTCCTATCACCAAAGGGGAAAATACACATTGTTCTAAAAATGTTTTCCTCCCAAATACATTGAATATCTTTTCTTGTCAGTACTGATAGAACCCCTACTATATGTTTTTGTCTATGACATATTTTCATGAGTACTTGATTTGATATCTTTACCAAATATGCTGCCTTTTCATGCATATGTGTATGAGTACACATGTAGGCCAGTGGAAAGCCTTGGGTGTCATTCTCAGGAATGTCACTCATCTCCTTGTGAGTTCCATTTTCTCATCAACCTAGTCCACCAACTAGGCTAGATTTGCTGGCTAGTGAGCCCCTGGATCCTCCTGTCTCTTCCTCCCCAGTGCTGGGATTACAAGCATGCATACCATTCCTGACATTCTTATGTTTGTTTATTCATGGAACCAAACTTGGGTCCTCATGATGGCGAGACAAGTGTTTCACCAACTGAGCCATTCCCCCAACCCCTAAACATGCTACATTTTCAGAGTTGCTTCAACTTGTAAGGGAGCAGACTAGAGAATGCTCAATTATAAGTTTCACTGAATTAAGCACATATTTGCTCTGGGATTAATATTAAAACTAGGTTTTAACTATTATTGCTTAGGGTGTGTGTGTGTATGTGTGTGTGTGTGTGTGTAAAGGCACACATTCTCATGACATGACACACATGGAGGTCAGAGGGCAACCTTTGTAGCTGGTTCTCTTCACTTTGAGTTTCCGGGATCAAACTCAAGTCATCAGGCTTTTGTGTTCTTACCTGTTTAGCCATTATGCTGGCCTTTGTTAGTATTTTTTTTTTATCACAGAAAAATATGTGTAACATAAAATTTATCATTTTGAGAGTACAGTTTAGTGACTTTAAATACATCATCGTGTAAATGCCATCACTATTCACCTCCCAGAACCACTTCATCTTATCAAACTGAAACTCTACTTGCTAGTTCCCTTCTCCTCTCAATCTAACAATAAATTTCTACTTTGTGTCTATGAATTAGACTACTCAACTAGAATCATACATATCTTTCATTTGAAAACTAACTGCTTTATTTAACTCAGCACAATATCTTTGAAGTTCATATATGGCATAGCACATGTTAGAATTTCCTTCCTCTTTTAAGGCCAAATATTCTACCTATGTATATACCGCCTTTGTTTTTTATTCAATTGTTGATGGGAATTTAGAGTGTTCCCATTTTGTCTACTGTGAACAATATTGTACAGTAACAAAGATAATACCTATTCGACCTCTTCACTGCATTTCCTTCAGAGTATGTACTTAGAATTCTTGAATCATATACCTAGTCTATGTTTAATTTTAAATATTTTAAAATTTTTATAAAATTGAGAAAAAATGCAATTATTTATCAAAGTCTGGCTTATTTCATTTAACATTATAATCTCCAGTTATATCTGTTTTTCAGACAATAAAATAATTTCAATTTTCATTATTTCTTTCATTAACATTTGTTATATTTAGCAAACAAATCTTCTACCTATTTGGTTATATTCATTTTTATAGTCTTTGTTCTTTTTGATGCAACTATAAATGCATTTTTGTTGATTTCCTTTTTGGATCATTTATTTTTAATACAGAAATGAAAATATGTAATTTTGTGTCCTATATCTTTGCCCAATTTACTATTTCTAACAGCTCTCTCTCTCTCTCTCTTTCTGTGTAACAGTCCTGACTACCCTGAAACTCACTCTGTAGACCAGGCTGGCCTCAAACTCACAGAGATCCACCTGCCTCTGCCTTCCAAGTGCTGGGATTAAAGGTATAAACCACCACTGCCCAGCTTCTAGCAGGCTTTTTAAATATATATGAAATCTTTAGATTTTTTCCACATCAGAACACAGTTCATTATTTCAATTCTTTATTTATAATTGGTTATATTTTTTATTATTTACTATATTAACAGAAGTTTGTGTATCTGAACCAAGCATAATGTTATAGACCTATAATTCCTACACATGGAAGGCTGAGGCAAGACGACTGTGAGTAGTAGGCAGGAGGATTGCAAGTTAGAGGCCAACTTGGTATATACAGTGAGGCAATTTCATGAAAACAAGGAAGAAGAGAAGGAGGAGGAGCAGCTGCTTGTTCTTTGGCTTTCTGCTCATTTATTCATTTCCTAGGCTTCCTAATGTATCTTCTAATATTTTTCTTCTCCTTTTTTGGGCTATTCTTAGTATAAGGACTAAAAAAAACCCCAAGCTATTCCATTATACCTGAATCTAAAATTGTGCTTTTAAATTTTTATTTGTTATTGTATGTGCATGATGTGTGTAAATATATGTGCAAAGGCACACATGCATGGGTCAGAGGACAACTTTGCAGTGTTGGATCTTTCCAACTTCATGTGGGTTCTTGGGATGGAACTCAAGTCTAAAGACTTGCTTAGTAAGTTTATTTGCTGAGCCATCTCATTGGCCCTGAAATTATGCTTTTAATTGTGGTACAACATATCAAAAGTTTAACATTCTTTTTCTTCAATATTTTCTTTTATTATCATCAGTCTTTGGAATTATATTGAATGAGGTAATTCAGACCCAGAAAGATAAATGTCATGGTTCTCTCTCATCTGTGGTTCCTAGCTCCAGGTCTTTAAATGTGCGTATATAGCCTGAAGTAACTGCAGTAACCAGGAAAGTAAAATGGGAGTACTACATGGGGCAGAGAGCAATAGAGAAGTATAAGTAGGGTTTAAGTCATCTGAATGAGAAAAATGTAAAAATGAGGGGCTCTAGTTAGGGAGGGGGAAGATGATAAATATAGAAGGAAGGTAAAGTAAGTTAGAATGTCCTGAAAAGTCATAAGAAATATAATTGATCTATCTATCTAAAACTACATATAATACATATAAGTTTGTATATACCATGCAGGAAAAGCTCCCTTTTGAATTGTTGGTCAGACTCCTACAACATAAACAATTGCTGTTGCCCTTGGCTGCCTCCCAGAGTTGAAGATAACTCTCTATTGCTAAAGACACAATATACTTTGAACAAAAGATGAGGGATACAGCATCCAAGCAAGGTCTGACCTGAATACCTCCTTCCTGAGGTTTAGCTTTCATAGTATAGTACTAGGAGACAACATGCAAGTCCACAATGGAGAGAAGCAACCAGTAGTCCTACTCAGGAAGTTGAGCATGACCTTAGGTGTCTTTTGGCCATTTGAACTTCTTCTGTTGAGAGATCTCTGTTTAGCTCAGTGCTCCATTTTATAATTGGGTTGATTAGCCTTTTACGGTCTAGTTTCTTGAGTTCTTTATATATTTTGGAGATCCCACAGGGCAGGGAACCCTGATTGCTCTTTGGGCTGACGAGGGAGGGGGACTTGATTGGGGGGGGGGAGGGAAAGGGGAGGCGGCGGTGGGGAAGAGACAGAAATCTTTAATTAATAAAGAAATAAATAAATTAAAAAAATAAAAAATAAAAAATCTCAATATTAAAAAAACAATAGTCCTACTCAGGTATAATGTTTGTGAACTAAAGCAATGACCAGTGTGGCATGATATTTCTAAGGGTGCAATATAGCACACATACCATCGCAGTAACCAACAGCTCTCTAACTGAACTAAGATCTACTCAACAATAGTGAAATTGTACCTGATACTGGAAACCTGGTCAGCTACCTGGGACTAGTGAAGTTATGGCACTTTAGTGACCCTCATAATTCCTACTGTTGGAGCTGTGCAGCCTCGTCTCAGATCAGCATATGACTACCTGTTCAGTGGCTTTCCTCAGGGCAAGGCACCCGTGGAAAGGGATTCTTACTTGGCAAGGACCAGGAGACAACGGGACAGTGCAAGAATTTGCAAAATTCATGCAGCTTGTAGACTTTTCTCTCTCATTATATTGTTGCTTTGTTAGGCAGTTTTTAGTTTTACTTTGTCAGTCATACATGAAACAGCTGTAATTTTCCCTGGAAATTTTGTTCTTTCTCAAATATTTTCCCCTAATATTCAGCAGGCAAACTAATGCTTCTCAAATCTCTTATCTGGAATTACTAACTACAATGCCTAAGTGTGGGAACTTTTCTGACTCTAAATAGAGACAGTTAGGTGAAAAAACAATACTTGAAACATTAACCATGTCTCACACTTCTGGAAGGGAGAGTAAGGCATGTATGTATAGAATAAGGAAAAAGTCCCAGGAATGCACATAGTGCCAACTGTTGAGAGTAAGTTCCCTGGACACCAAGCATATAGAATCAATGATAAAATCTGGTATGATCCAATGGAAAAAATGCAATGTAAAATGTGGGATGGAGAGATTCATCTTTACCATACACTTATACTGGTAAAGAGGTATGGTATAGACCAATGGAAAAATAATGCCTTATCAAAGTCTGCCTTTTACAGAGAGATTAAGACATAGGATCTTCTTGAGCTATTCAGTGCAACTTGAGTCCTATGCACCTGGTGGTCAGAGTTTTTCCTTGTGCCGACACCCCTTCCCTGTGTCAGGACCTGAACCTGAGCTGAGGCTGGATCCTGGCATCTAACTATACTTTAAATATTTATCCTTATACCCACAGATAAGTATAGTTCTTATTCCTCAACAAAAAGGTTTCTATTTCCGTGAAGAGACACTCCCACAACAGCAACTCTTAGAAAGGTAAACATTTAACTCCTGCTTGCTTAGTTTCAGAGGGTTAGTCTGTTATCTACATGGTGGGAAATATAGCAGGCCATTCATGGTGCTGGAGAAGGAACTGAGATTTCTACCTCTTGATCAGCAGGCAGCAGAAGGAAAATGTGCCAAAGAGGGTGTGGCTTGAGCATTTGAGACCTCAAACCCTGCCTCTACAGTGACACATTTCCTCCCACTTCCTCCAACAAGGCCATACCTATTCCACCTAGACCACATTTCCTAAGAGTTGCCCCTCCTATGATACAAACCTTCAAATACATGAGATTCTGAGCATTGTTTCTTTCTATTCCAATCACCACACTCCTTGTGGGCTTGTTGCCATGTCTCTGCTTAAATTTGCATATCATAAAAGGGAAACATGTATTGTTCCAAAGTAATTCTATATTTTGTGGTAGACACGTTTAAAGAAGTGTGGTAAGTGGTGAACTGGCTTGACATTAAAAGAATTATAATCACCTTAAAAAAAAAATCTCCTTGCAGAGGGTAGAAGGGCAGGGGAGAGGAAGGGAGGGAAGTTGAGAAAAATGTATAGCTTAATAAAATCAATAAAAAATCAATAGCGAAAGATCATCATACAAAACTACAAGTGTTCAAAATGCAGAACACAAGTGACTGTGTGGTACCCAGACCCGACTGATCCATCTATAACACAACTCCAGCACACAAGGCTTGGGATCATAGCAGAAGCATGGTGTTAGGGTGTGGGAAGATTGTAAGAGCCAGACTGAAATGTCTACTCTATGAAAACATTTTTCTAAAAACAAGTCATTTTATAAAAGCTTAATATAAACAAAAACCTGCAAACAAAATCAATGGCCTCTCCAGTGGTTAAATTATGAGTGTTTTAAAATCTTTTTTTTTCTGGGTCCTTTTCTGTATTTTTTTTGTTTTTTTTTTCCTGTATTTTTTTTAATCTCCAGAAGTCAGTATGTACATGTCAGTTGGTAATCAGATAACTTACAACTTCTAAAAACTGATGAGAACCAGAACAGTGAACGTATTCAGGTAAAACTAAAGACAATTTCCCAGTTCCTAAGTGAAAAAATATTTCATACAATGAATTTCATATTTGAAAAGTTATACAAATGAAATACATATATGTATACACACATATTACACATCTGAGTAATAAAAGTTTGCCCTAATCTAAATTTAAAGAATAAGGGGAGAGGATTCTGGTGGTGCACACCTGGAATTGGCACCTGGGAGGCTTGGAAAAGACAGTCATAAGTCTGAGTCTAGTTTGGATTATATAGTATGACCTTAACTCATAACCAAACCAAACTGAAACAAACCAAATCAAAACTTAAAGCAGTGTCAGAGTTTCAGAGGTATGGCATTTTAGCCCTTAGGTTCATCCAGGAGTGTGCTTGCTCGCGCTTGCGCTCTCTCTCTCTGTCTCTCTGTCTCTCTCTCCACTACATACATATATATCATATATATATATATATGTGCAGGCATAAATGCATGTATTATGTATATATGTATGCATGTATACATGTGGCTTTTTGAGACAGGGTCTCAGACTATAGCTTAGGCTGGCTTGAAACTCACTAAGTAGCCTAGGCTTGCTTATAACTTACAATAATCCTACTGCCAAGCTACCATGCCTGGGGATGATATATCTTTTGGAACTAATATATACAAAGGTATGTAGTCCCTCCTATATAATCATGAACTAGTAGACAGGAGTTTAAAAACAAAGGATAATGGAAAATGTGCTATTGCTTGGAATTAAATTAAATTTAAATAATTTTGTATTTAAAAATTATTAGTCTAACAAAATAAATGATAAAGCCAATGTTGGTTGGGTAGCAAAAACAGAAAGGTATATTTTATCTTATTAATATAAAAATCAATGCTTAATTAGTTGGTTTTCTGAGGAACAGTCTGTCAGTATGTTGTAAATGCTAGGAAACTAATCTTATCCTTACCCAGAATCCCTGTTCTGGAAATATACTCCAAGGAAACAATGATCTACACATTGGCATTTATAGAAGGATAAAAGCTTTGGAAACAACACAGACAATTAAAAATAAAGGAATAATTATTATAATTTTATGTAATAACATGTCTATTTCAATATGAGATGATACATATATATATAGAAAAAGTAAGATAAACACAACAGAACACATTATGTACACTATAAAAAGTACTTAGGTGCACTAACAGATTAGAAAAGAATTTGTATTAATATTTCTGTTTAATAGTAAGTTTAATAAATTCATAAAGCAGATCATCCTATAGTTAAAAATAACTGAACATGGTAGGTGGACACCTACACTCAGCAACTGAGAAACTGTGGCAGGAGGGTCACTTGAGACTAGGAAATTGAGGCTAGCCTGGGCAACATAATGAGACCTTGTCTATAGATAGATAGATAGATAGATAGATAGATAGATAGATAGGCAGGCAGATAGACAGAGGTAAAACAAGATAAAAAAAAAAAGGAGCTGCCCATTAACTCCTAAGTATCTAAAACAAGGCAGATAATTACTTAACTGTCATACTTAGTGAGGAGGCATCTCCTTTTCCTTAGTAGGAGTACAGCTGCTGCCTGATATGTATTTAAAGCAATTTTGTTATTGTGAAACTGTTGCAATAATAGTTTGTAGACAAGGTCTCCCTTTGAAGCATAAGCTGGTCTGAAACTTGCACCAGAGTCCAGGCTGAGATACACAATCCTCCTTTCTTAGCCTCCTTAGTGCTAATATAATTGTGGTCTGGGTCACAAGATGCTTTAAAGAGACTGCTAAGATTCTTATCTGGCAATCTACATATTTTGGAGTGAGGTACTAGGTAGTGAAGGCTTTTATTTGTACATGGCAGATAAGCACTCTACTATTGAGCTATATATACTTAATCAAAAATCTAATATTTAAAAAACTGACCTCTTATAGCTTGATTTAAGATTATATTAATTTCCTATTGGTACTGAAATGAACTATCACACATATAATAGCTTAAAACAGTACAAGTTTAGGCTAGAGAGATGGTTTTGTGGGTAAAGGTATATGGTGCTAAGTCTGATAACCTGAGTTGAATCCCTAGGTGGAAGGCGAAAATCAGTTCTTGCAGGTTGTCATCTGACCTTCATAAATGCATTGTGGCACGAGAACACACACACACACACACACACACACACTAAAATGAATAAATAAATGTAATTTAAAAGTTTAGAAAAAACAACACAAATCCTTATTAGTACTAGAGACTAGTTGTGCAAAATTAGCATTACAGAGCTAAGATAAAACCTTAAGTATCCAAGGAGAAATCCATTTATTGGCTTTTTCAGTTTCTACATTTCAGGATCTAGATATTAATATTCCCTTTCTCACAGCCTCATCACTCCCATCTCCTGCTTCTGTCTTCAAAATTCCAACTTCTATTTTCTGATCTTCCTCTTGATTCCCTTTTTAAAAAATATGTGTGATTACATTTAGAGCCCACTTGCGTAACTGAGATCGGAGGAATATTCTTCCATATCTGAAAATTCTTACTTATGTTTGCTAAGTCTTCATTGACACATAATATAATGCTCATAGGTTTCCTGGATTATGAATGGATGTCTGGGGTGAGACATTACTCATAGTTCCACAGTCCACCCCTTGGGCCCTGAGTATACACATTTCTTCCACATGGAAAATACATTTATCCCACCTCAGGATCTCCCAAACTCTTTAACATATATCACTGGACCAAATTTAATATCTTCCCAACATCATCACCCCCAAAGTCCAAATAAGAGTTTAATGAGATATGAATCTGGGTATATGCCATCCTGGGACAAGATTCCTTTCCATTCCATTTCTAGTCTATTCCACTCCATTCAATTCTAGCTAGAAAATACAATTTCTGCTCCTCAAATACAGTAGCAGGACAGGATTGGTTACAAATGATGGGCATTCCCATCATAGAAGAGAGAAAATGGAAGGAAGAAAAGAGTTAGCAGTACCAAAAATTCTGAGACCCAAGTAGACATGTCATTAGATTTCAAGGTTTAGCAGTGGTCCTCTGTAGCTCGATGGTCCCCTGTCTGAGCCGAAGTTCCACCCTCGCGGCCCAAGAGTCTTCCCTTTGAGTTAACCTCCTTTTCACTCGGCAAGCAGCATGAGCTTGCAGCTGAGCAGGCGCATCAGTCTACTTCCCCGCTGCAGAATTCTAGAAATCCAAAACTTCTTTCAGCTTGTCCTGTGCTTGTCATCTGTCTCTTTCAGTCTAAGCTGGAGTATTTCTGCTGGTACAGGTAGAATATTCTTTATCCTAAATGCTTGGAACCTGAGGGGCTTTACATTTTAAAATGGGAATACTCATATATACTTTCCTGGCTCAGCAAGCCATCATTTGCCTAAAGGCTTAAATTCTGAATGTAGTCCAAAGTCCTAAATTTAGAATTCAAACATCAGAATAAGGTATAACTGTGGTTGGTTCTATCTGGAGAGAATTCATTCCTTGGCAATCCTGACTTCAAACGGCTGTGGAAATTCCTTGGTAATCCTCATAGCACTACAACCCTAATTTGTTGGTATGAATGAGAATGGCCCCAAAGATTTGAAGGTTTGGTGACCAGGGAGTGGCACTCTTTGAAAGGACTAAGAGAGGTGGCCTTGTTAGAGAAAGTACATTACTGGGAGTGGGCTTTGAGGTTTAAAAAGCCCAAGCCAGGTCCAGTGACTCTGCCTTCCTGCTGCCTGTGGATCCTGATGTAGAACTCTCAGCTCCTTCTCCAGCACAATGTCTGCCAAGCATGCCACCATGCTTCTCACAATGATGATAATGGACTAAACCTGTGAAACTGTAAACCAGCCCCAATGAAATGTTTTCTTTTATAAGAGTTGTTGTGGTCATGCTGTTTCTTGTCAGCAATAGAACAGTGATGGAGACAGCAATTGGTACCTGGGAGTACATGGCAGTGATACTGCCATGACAGGCTTGACCATGCTGCTCACTGGTGGAACATACTTTAGGTTAGGAAATCAGTTGAACACTTTAGTCAGGGCCTAATGGGCCATATTAATAGTCAATTGTGGTATAGGATTTGCTGAAGGAGGTGGAGGCAGAAGGATCACAAGTCTGAGGCCAGCCTGGACTTGGCAACACAGACTACCACTCACCAAGGCTGCCCTGGCTATAGTTGTTATTGAATGCCAGATCCAGAAATAACAGAGACTAACACTGAGCCTCAGATATGGCAGGCTGACTACACTGGACTATGTCTTTCATAGAAAGGCCAACACTTTGTTGTTACTAGAGTAAATACTTATTGTGGTTATGGATTTGCCTTTCTCGAATGTATTGCTTCTGCTAAAACCACCATCCATGGACTTATAGAATGTCTTATCCGTGGTATTCCATACAGTACCACTTCTGACCAAGGAAGTCACTTCACAGCCAGAGAAGTGTGAAAATGGGCCCACAACAATGGAAAATACTACTGGTCTTACCATGTTCCCACAATCCTGAAGCAGCTGGATTGATAGGAAGATGGAATGGCCTTTTGAAGACAGAGTTACAGTGCCAATTAAGTCACAGAAATATCAAGAGTTGGAACAGGATTTTCCAGAAGGTGGTATATGCTTTGAATTAGCATCCAAATTATGGTATTGTTTCTCCCATAACAAGGATCCATAGGTCAAGGAATCAAGGGATAGAAAAGAGAATAGTTCTACTCACTATTACCAGTACTGATCCACTAGGAAAGGTTTTGCTCCCTGTTCCTATAACCTTTAGTTTTGTTGGCCTAGAAGTTTTTATTCCACAAAAGGGAGAGTGAAAATTATTGAACTGGAAGTTCAGACTCCCCTCTGGACACTTTGGACTTCTGATGACCTTAAACCAACAGGTTAAGTGTTAGGAGGGGTGACTGATCCAGATTACTAAGGGGACATTAGATTGCTGCTCCACAATGGAGGTAAGATGGGATGTACTCACTCATATTTGGTTTCTAGCCATAAATAAAGGACATTGAGCCTATAATTCGGGTTCTTAGAGAAGCTAAATAAGAAGGAGAACCCAAAGAAAAACATATAGGCATCCTCCTGAATATTAACCTTCATCAGG
>NW_026068200.1:841438-867046 GCF_014885135.2 Alexandromys fortis
GGGGGAAGGGGAGGGAAATGGGAGGCGGTGGCGGGGAGGAGGCAGAAAATAAACAAACAAACAAACAAATAAATAAATAAATAAATAAAAAGAAAGATTGTGTCTGGAGTCCAGGAGATCCTTATGGTGTCTCTTGGTGCTATTATGTCCTGTGATGTTATTGGGAAACTGCAACCACTTAATCTAGGTAGGATGACAAAGGGTACAGGACCACTCAGGAATAATGGTATGGGTCACTCCTCTAGGAAAACAGCCAAGACCTGCTGAGGTGCTTGCTGAGGGTAGAGGAAATACAGAAGGTGTAGGAGAGGAAGGTAGCTATAAATACCAGCTAAGAATACACAACCAGTTGCATAAATGAGGATTATAATAGGCATTTCTGTCATAGTTCATTAGGAATGCATTTGTAAAGATATTTGTGTTTTCTTTCCTCAATTTCTTTATCAGGTAGTCTAACAACAATTAAGAGAATGTCAATGATTATCACATTTAAGTTTGAGATAATAAAAGGATATCCCTTGAGTGCCATTGTCATCTATGCTAAATCTGCATTTGGAGTTGTACGAGGGTAGTCATATTATGTTGAGCATTGTTATGACCTGGTTAAACATAATAAGTTTATGGATGTACGTAGGATAGTTATATCATACTAGGCCTGGTTATATCATACTTACGACCTGGTTACTGTTTTTCATTTGGAAATTAATCATGACATAAGGAGATATGATTGCTTGTCAAGTGGACAAGGGGTGGACTTGTGATGGCTACTACATCTGGAATTAAGTAAAACCCCCAAATGGCCGGGCACACCTGTGAGGAATTTTTGCTTAAACATTTGAGGCAGGAAGATTCACTTCTAATCTTCATCTTTGAGGTGGGAAGACAAACCTTTAATCCAGATCTTTTGAGGTGGGGAAGACTCACCTTTAATTTGAGCTATACCTTCTGCTGGAAGCTTCTATACAAGCATCTCTCTTTGCCTGCTTACTCTCACCCTCACTAGCAAGTCCATTCCTTCACTGGCGTCAGAACCTATTTCTTTGAGATTCTGTTGTATACTGAAGACCAGTTGAGATGCCCAGCCTTATGAATAAAAAAACTACTGGATTCTTGACCTTCCATTCATAGGCACCCATTGTTAGACTAGCTGGACCACAGCCTGTAAGTCAGTCTAATAAATCCCACATATCTATTCATTCATTAATTCATATATATATTCATTAATTCACACTGTAAGTTCTGTTATTCTAGAGAACCCTGACTAATATAATCAGTCCTTTATTTCTGTTATATCAAAGCTAATTCTGTAACCCGATATGTCCCTATGATTGCATTTGGAGTTTACCTCAATAATCTAGAGTAACGGTTTCATCTCAAGTTTCTTAATTTAACTACACCTGCAAATGTTTTTGCCATATAAGGTAATGTTCATAGGTACTAGAGACCAGTACCTGAAGTTCAGAAATGTTGCATTGTCTTATTTTTTTACTCCCAGCCCTTGAATCACTTTCAGTTAACAGTGTTGCAATTTGTCTAATGCAAAAATTCCATCATTAAATTTAATAAAATAATAACTATTTACAAAATATATTAAATTAAGGAATTATTATAATAATTAGTTTACTACATGAAAAAGTATAAAAGGCCTAAAACAAGTTCCTTGATCACTACTCTACATAAAATTAGCATGTATTCAAAATAGAAATATAGGTTCTAAGAAAGGGGAGAACATGGTAGTCAAATATACATTTAGAATAAGTATATAATATTATCTGAAAACAAGTATGTGCTACATGACAAAGTATGCATAAAGTACATCTAAAATTATCACCTCAAAAATGATGGGTTCAGAAACTTGAATTCCAGAGACTAAATTCCTTTTTGGATACAATTAAAGTAGCAGGTTAATAGAAAGAAACCAGCCAGAATCACATAACACTTTAATTCTAGTAGGCTGGCCAACCTCCTTACCTAGACTGGAATAAATGTGGCTAAGAATACGAGCTGGCTGTACTCTGATAGGGTACACCTCGGCAATGGTCTCCACATCAATTCCTTTGTCCTTCAAAATGGCCTTGATTTCTTCTGTTTCAGCTAGAATGGACACTATCGGAAAGAAAGATGAAGTTAACAGAAGGTTTTTTTTTTTTTTTTGGTTTTTCGAGACAGGGTTTCTCTATAGCTTTGGAGCCTGTCCTGGAACTCCCTTTGTAGACCAGGCTGGCCTCGAACTCACAGAGATCCGCCTGCCTCTACCTCCCGAGTGCTGGGATTAAAGGCGTGCGCCACCACCGCCCGGCCAACAGAAGGTTTTTGTTCAGTAGATACTTTAAAAATATTTTTTTTTAAGATTTATTTCATGTGTATGAGTATTTTGCCTATATGTATGTCTGTCCATGCATCGCATGCTACCCTGGTGCCAATGGAGGACAGAAGAGGGTATTGGATCCCCTAAAATTGGAGTTATGAACAGTTATAAGCCACCATGTGGATTCTGGGAAGTGAACCTGGTCCCGGTAGGTCCCCTGGAAGAACAAGTGCTTCCAATAAGTTAAGCTGAGCCATCTCTTCAGACCCTTAAAAATATTTTCAAGTGCATAATTTCTTTTAGAGGAGGAAAGAGGAGGAAATTATTGCTAAGGAATTCTGATTAATCAGTAATTATTCTAGATTAAAATATTACATAAATGGGAAAGTAATAACATGACTAGAGACTTGGTTTTTTGACTAGGTACCTATTTGTGCCTACTAAATGGCACTTTCAGTATTTATGAGACTCCATGTTGAAATGGAAAATTTTAACCACAAGATGGCTCAGTATTTAAGAGCTCTGGCTTTTCCAGAGGACCCAGGTTCTGTTCCCAATGCCCACATGGTGGCTTAGAACCAACTATCTGTAACTCACTTCCAGGAGATCTGATGTCATCTGAGGTCACCAGGTACACATACTGGTGCACAGACATACGTGAAAACAAGGCACCCATATGCATTAAAATATAAATAAATAAAGGTAGCCTGAAAGAGCTGGTGGCTAACTGGACTTGAAATGATGAGTAAAATGGTCAGGAGGAAAAATGAATGAGGGGCTGAAGAGACAGACCAGCAATTAAGAGCACTGGCATCTCATCCAGAGGGCCCAGGGTCAGTCCTCAGTACCCACATGATAGCTCATAAACTTCTTTAACTCCAGTTCCAAAGGATCTGATTCCCTCTTCGGGACTCCACAGGCACCAGGTACTCACATACATCCAGGCAAAATGCCCATACGCATAATTGTTTTAAAGTTGATAGGAATGTTGGGGAGGACAGTAGCAAACCTACACAGACTTCAATGTTATAGTATGAAAGATCTTACCAAGCAGTAAAAGACATGAAAATGGAAAAGTAGATAGGGGTTAGGCTAATCATGGAAGAATAGGTGTTATTTTAAGGTTTTGTATATTGTTGGAAACTGTTTCCCAAGCTGCGTTCTATAGAACTGCAGGGTTCTATAGGGAGCAATAGAGTTGTTTACAGGAACAGAAGGGGTTAAAGGAGAAGCAAACAAATAACCTTTTGAGACACTAGGAGTACATTCAACCCAAGCAACTAAATTCTTGTTTATATTTATAAAATATTTAGAGTCAAATGTCAGATGCTAGGGATATATACATAGACATAATGAGTCCTGATGGAGAACAGAAAGGAGTTAATCTGAGAGAGGTGATGGTAAAAATAAGGGAGAAACTCATTCAGATTAAAGAGACAGCATGTACAAAGTTACAAAAAGTTAGCTTTTATTGTTTTGCTTCCTATTGTGCTAAGGAATGAATCCAAGCCTTCACAGAACAGTCAGCCACTTGTACCACTGAGCTAAAGCCACAGCTCTGAAAATTCCTTTGTAATAGGAATGGAGTGTGGAGGAACAGTGGTGAGAAATGAAGTAAAATACAAGGTCCAGTGTTAGATCACATGGAGTCCTTGGAAGCCATACCGAGAGAGCTAAGATAGGAAGCCCCTGCAGAGTTGCTCCTTAAAAAGAATACACTCAATAATTAAAGAATGAATGGACATTTCTTTGTGTGGTCTACAGAATTTTTAAAGAATCAAAAGAATGAACTGACAGGCATTACTGGGCCTCGACGGAAGGCAAACATCAGTTCAAAATTAATGTAATGTAAGGAGGAGATGTTAATAACTTACATTAATAGTAAGCTATTGGAATTGTCAAAAACAGGATGGATTTCAGAATGACTGGAGAAGTAAAAAAATCTAGAACTTGTTATATAAATACAGAATATCAGAGAAGAATAAATATGAATTGAAAGTGTTCATTTGTGTAGCTGGGAGTATCATGTGCCATTTAATGACAGAGGTGCAGAAGGAATCATAGGCATAGATGATGCAGTAGGAGGAACCAGCTGATCAAATTTAGTTATGTTTAGTCTACAGTGCATGGAAACATGTGGGACTGTCAGAAGACATTAGAAAAAGATGAGATGGGACAAAAATATATTATCAAGAGAAGAGGACCCAGAATAGAACTTTGAGAAAATTCAGGACTAGATAGATAGCAAAGTCTAGGGGAAAGGATAAGTTCTTATCTTATAGCTTATATTTTCTTTCTAGCACAGGAAGTAGGGTCATCATGTGAAAGTGAAGGAAGACTGAAGAAGGTGGGGAATATGACTTATTATTCGGAGCAAGACAAGTGGTAGGCTATGGACAGAATTCCCAGCAATACCAATAGTTCAAGGGAAAAGGAAGAAAAGAAAGTCCAGAATAAAGTAGAAAAGTACTTAAAACAGGTTGAAGGAGATATACAAAAGCATAACATGGACACTCTGGAAATTCAGTTTCTAGAAAGATAAATAACAAGTTGATCTAAAAGATCTGCTGCTAATATACTGATTATAAAATATCTATTAATACTGACAATACCAAGGTCTCTGGAAACTAAACAAGAATATTTTCAGAGTATTAAACCAGGCTCTAAAGGACTGGAGAATTAATAGACTATGAAGAGACAGAAATATCAATGTGAAAAGAAGCCACAAATGACAGACAGATGGAGATTAACATAGTAGATAAAGAAACTGGATTGGGGGAAGTCTTAATATTTCAAAAAAGATTGTTTGTAAAGAAGAATATAGGATGAAGCACCAACAGGGAAATTTGTATTGAATAGGAGAGCACCTTTTTCTGAGACTAGGAAAAAGAAAGCAAGGATGGGTAAGAATGCTGGGGGTGGGAAGTGTTGGGAAATTGAAAAAAAATCAGAATTAGAATAATCAGGCATGAAGTATCAGTCCAAATATTAGGTTGAAAACAGGGCACAGCTGAACAAAATCGAGTACTTTGTTATACTGGCTGTGAATAAAGAAAATACTGACTAAAGATAAGAACAAAGACTAACACACCAGAAGTTGAGTTGGGAACCATGGTTGTTCAATGCCACTCTGCTCATCATGTGCTTTTCCCTTATAGTATCTTTTAGTAGGTATAGGATAAGAAAGTGTAGACTACATGATTCCTCTAGAACTATAACACTCTGGGAGATATAGCAGAAGTATGAGGCAGCAGTAATTGGAGTAGTTAGATGATCAAAATATTGAAATGATCTTTAGGTAGAAAGAGCAGACTTACAGAAATTAGAGAGAACTTTAAAAGGAAGAAAAAGAAAGCTGAGATGCATTGTTAGCAGAAAACAAGAATACCTATAAGGTCCAAAATTTGACCCGTGGTGTGTGTGGTGGTTTGAACGAGAAGGGCCCCAGAGGCCTTATTTAAATGCTTAGTCTCCATTAGTGGAAACATTTGGGAAGGATTAAGAGGTATGGCCTTTTTGAAGGAAGTGTGTCAGTGGAAGTAGCAAAAGTCCACGGCATTCTCAGCTAGTTCTCTCTCTTTAAGAATGTATGCTCTCAGCTAGTGCTCCAGCATCATGTCTGACTGCCTGTTGTCATGCTCTCTACTGTGATGCTCATGAACTCTAACCTTCTGGAGGTGGTGTTTGGTCATAAGAGCAAAAGGAAAAGTAACTAGAATGCGGTACCAAACATAGAGGTACAGAGAAAGGGTTCTAGAGTCATGATATTCGAAAATTTTAAGGTTAAAAATAGTAGATTAAATCCATACCAATGCTGAAATCTAGTTTTATGACAGAATTTGGGGAAGAGAAAGAAGGCTGTGAATTGAACCTCAAAGTCATAAACTATGAATTAGAACAAAGATAAGATAAGCACAGCTAGAAGGTTTAAACCTCAAAGGAAAACATACCTTCTCATGGGGGATGAAGAATAATGGTTGAAGTCCAATTTCTGTCTCTGGGTTTTTATTATTCATGCTACACTTTATAAAACATTGGCTAGAGACACTGAGAAGCAAAGACTACCTATATGATCACACAGAGTGTCAAGTATAAGACGCTTTAGAAAACATGTTGGATTTTCCATTCAGAATCAACCTGAAAGTCAAATGACTAGGAATATCTTAAGAAGCTTTACAGCAGGACACACCATATTCAGGAGTGATGTTGGAGAGTGAAAATTCACATCAAGATGTCTACTCTCACAAACATGGTTAATATGGTTAATATTTTCAAAAGAAACAAGGAAGGTAAAAATATTGACCTTTTCCGGGAGAGGTAAAAGGAGGGGAGGATGACAAAAGAGGCCAGCTTTGTGTCCATCATATAAAGATTATTCACAGATATTAGACTAGGATAGTTGTCCTTTGAGAAAGGGTCTCTGTGGTTTTGAATCAAAATGGCCCCCACAGGCTCACAGGCATTATTTGAAAGGATTAGGATGTGTGGACTTTGTTGGACTGCCTGTTGGAGGAAGTGTGTCACTTGGGGTAGGCTTTAAGATTTCAGAAGCCCAAGCCAGAGTCAGTGGCTCACTCCCTTTTCTTGCTGCCTGCTGATTCCAATATAGAACTCTTAGCTACCTCTCCAGCACTATGTCTGCCTGTGTGCTACCATGCTTCTCACCAGGATAATGGACAAAACCTTTGAAGAATAAGCCAGTTGCAATTAAATGTTTTTCCTTTAGAAGGATTGCTATGGTTGTGGTGTCTCTTCACAGCAATAGAAACCCTAAGACAGTCTGGTAATGTATCCTTGGCTGTCCTGGAACTCTTGATATGGAACAAGCTACTATTGAACTCACAGTGATTTGCCTGCCTTTGGTTCCCAAGTGCTATGATTAAACACATGTACTACACACACCCAAAAGACTTGGATTTCTTAATGTTTAGAGTATTCAGCTCAGTGTTTTGCATAATGTATATACCTTCACATTTTAAAAATTGTAGACATACTCCCCAGTGAGGGAATGGTCAGAAGCAAATGAACTATGAGGGATGCAGGTCTAACAGTCTAAAACAGAGAAAATATAAATACGTAGGAGGTTATGAAAATAAAGGAATACTAGCATGAAAAACAGAAAATGTGGTTAAAAGGAAAGTAACAGTAACCAGGGGAATAACATATCATGAAATTTTAAAGTTTCCAGAAAGAAGGCATATCAAATAGTATTTTGTAATCTTCTGAGATCATCTTTTATTTGTTTATTATTAACCGTAATTTTGAAACAAAATTGAACCACATTTATTACGTACTTTTTGAACCCTAACACAAAGTCCCCAAATCTTTTCCCCTAATCAGACCTTTAATATAACATTTCTATTGCTGGGAGTAATACATACCTTGAACCACCACATCTGGCTTTGGCACAGTAGAAAACCTACGATTCAGGGGATCAATTTCTCCAGGAGCTAAAAATCCCTGAAGAAAATGCACAAAACAAAATTAACAAGCCTCAAAAATAAAGCTACGGCAATGGAGAGATAGCTCAGAAGTTAAATGGAAAGGGAAAGGAGGTTAGTACAAAGGGAGACAAAAGGTGAAGGGATAAATAATATTAAGGATGGTTGAAAAGGCCACAGAAACATTTCATGCTTACTTAAACATACATATAGTGTGTGTGAGAGAGAGGATATATGTGTGTGTATGTGTATGCATGCGCGTGCACATGTATGTGTGTATACACACATGCACATACACACACATGCTACTGCAATCTCCCTTGGTTGCCTCTTAGAACATTTATTTATTTATTTATTTATTAAATATTTCTGTCTCTTCCCCACCTCCGCCTCCCCTTTCCCTCCCCCTCCCCCAATCCATTCCCCCTCCCTCGTCAGCCCAAAGAGCAATCAGGGCTCTCCGTCCCGTGGGAAGTCCGAGGAAAACCCTCCTCCGTCCAGGTCTCGTAAGGTGAGCATCCAAACTGCCTAGGCTCCCACAAAGCCACTACATGCAGTAGGATCAAAGACCCATTGCCATTGTTCTTGATGTCTCAGTAGTCCTCATTGTCCGCTATGTTCAGTGAGACCGGTTTTAACCCAGGCTTTTTCAGACCCAGGTCAGCTGGCCTTGGTGAGTTCCCGATAGAGCATCTCCATTGTCTCAGTGTGTGGGTGCACCCCTCGCGGTCCTGAGTTCCTTGCTCATGTTCGCTCTCCTTCTGCTCCTGATTTGGACCTTGAGATTTCAGTCCGGTGCTCCAATGTGGGTCTCTGTCTCTGTCTCCTTTCATCGCCTGATGAAGGTTAATATTCAGGAGGATGCCTATATGTTTTTCTTTGGGTTCTCCTTCTTCTTTAGCTTCTCTAAGAACCCGAATTGTAGGCTCAATGTCCTTTATTTATGGCTAGAAACCAAATATGAGTGAGAACATCCCATGTTCCTCTTTTTGGGTCTGGCTTACCTCACTCAGGATAGTGTTTTCTATTTCCATCCATTTGCCTGCAAACTTCAAGAAGTCCTTGTTTTTTACTGCTGAGTAGTACTCTAATATGTATATATTCCATACTTTCTTCATCCATTCTTCAATTGAGGGGCATCTAGGTTGTTTCCAGGTTCTGGCTATTACAAACAATGCTGCTATGAACATAGTAGAGCATATATTTTTGTTGCATGATAAGGCCTCTCTTGGGTATATTCCCAAGAGTGGTATTGCTGGGTCCATGGGTAGGTTGATCCCAAATTTTCTGAGAAACCGCCACACTGCTTTCCAGAGTGGTTGTACAAGTTTGCATTCCCACCAGCAATGGATAAGTGTACCCCTTTCTCCACAACCTCTCCAGCATAGGCTATCATTGGTGTTTTTGATTTTAGCCATTCTGACAGGTGTAAGATGGTATCTTAAAGTTGTCTTGATTTGCATTTCCCTGATCGCTAAGGAAGTTGAGCATGACCTTAGGTGTCTTTTGGCCATTTGAACTTCTTCTGTTGAGAGATCTCTGTTCAGCTCAGTGCCCCATTTTATAATTGGGTTGATTAGCCTTTTACAGTCTAGTTTCTTGAGTTCTTTATATATTTTGGAGATCAGACCTTTGTCAGTTGCGGGGTTGGTGAAGATCTTCTCCCAGTCAGTGGGTTGCCTTTCTGTCTTAGCGACAGTGTCCTTTGCTTTACAGAAGCTTCTCAGTCTCATGAGGTCCCATTTATTCAATGCGGCCCTTACTCTCTGTGCTGCTGATGTTATATGTAGGAAGCGGTCTCCTGTGCCCACTTGTTGTAGTGTACTTCCCACTTTCTCTCCTATCAGGTTCAGTGTGTTCAGACTGATATTGAGGTCTTTAATCCACTTGGACTTGAGTTTTGTGCATGGTGATAGACATGGATCTATTTTCATTTTTCTACAGATTGAAATCCAGTTTTGCCAGCACAATTTGTTGCCTCTTAGAACTTGAAGGTAAGACCCAATAGCTGAAGACACCATACAATCAGGAATCAACTGAGCTGGAACTGACCAGAAAGCTTCCCACCTGATGATTAGATCTCTAAATGACCAAAAGTGCCATGCAAGCTGCTAAGGGAGAAAACCAATCAATAGTCCTGACCAGCTGTAAAACCTATGAACCACAATGACCCCAAGGTCCAGTAGTGGTACTTATCTCATGGAAGCAAACAACAGATGTCTAACTGGACTTAAGGCCAACTTAGTATGAAGAAACTCCTTTTGTCTGTGAGGTCCCTGGCCAGAAAGGGGCCCTGATCCTGTACCAGAAGATCCATCGGAGATCATTTGAAGGAAGAGATGGGCAGGCACCAATTCAAGAATTCCTCCAACAATCTGAAAAACAACATGAAAACACCAGAACCCAGCGAACTTACAACAGGAGGACTTGAACACCCTAATCCAGAAGAAGTAGAAAAAAATTAACATTATGAAAGCAAAAGAGTCCCTTAAACAGGAGGTGAAAAACTCCCTTAATGAAATGAATGAGAAGAATAACAAAAAGTTTGAAGAAATGAGTAAATCTATAAAAGATACCCTAGGAAACCAAGAAAAAACAATCAAACAGATAATGGAAACAGTTCAAGACTTGAAAACTGAAATGGAGGCAATAAAGAAAACATAATCCAAGGGCCGGCTGGATATGGAAAATCTAGGCAAAAGAACAGAGACTACAGAGACAAGTATAACCAACAGAATACAAGAGATAGAGAAAATAATCTCAGATTCTGAAGACACCATAGAGAAAATAAACGCACTGATCAAAGAAAACAGCAAATCCAACAAATTCTCATCACAAAACATTCAGGAAATCTGGGACACAATAAAAAGACCAAACTTAAGAATAATAGGTGTAGAAGAAGGAGAATTACAGCTCAAAGGCCCAGAAAATATATTCAACAAAATTATAGAAGAAAACTTTCCCAACCTAAAGAAAGATATTCCTATGAGGGTTCAAGAAGCATACAGAACACCAAATAGACTGGATCAAAAAAAATCCCCTCACCATAAAATAATCAGAACACAAAAACATACAGAATAAAGAAAGAATATTAAGAGCCGCAAAGGAAAAAGGTCAAGTAACTTATAAAGCTAAACCTATCAGACTTATACTTGACTTCTCTATGGAAACCATAAAAGCCAGAAGGTCTTGGATAGATGTACTGCAGAAACTAAGAGACCATGGATGCAAACCCAGACTACTATACCCAGCCAAGCTTTTGTTCACTATCAATGGAGAAAACAAAATATTCCAGGATAAAAACAAATTTAAACAATACGTAGCCACAAATCCAGCCTTACAGAAAGTAATAGAAGGAAAATCACAAACCAAGGAATCCAACAATGCCCACAATAACTCAGACATCTAGCGACCCTTCACGAGCATAACTCAAAGAAGGGAAACACAGACTACTACCAAAAACAAAATTAATAAACTGGAGTTAACAACCACTGGCTATTAATATCACTCAATATCAATGGACTCAATTCACCTATAAAAAGAAACAGGCTAAGAGATTGGATACGAAAACAGGATCCAACATTCTGCTGTTTACAAGAAACACACCTCAAACACAAAGACAGACATCTACCCAGAGTAAAGGGTTGGGAAAAGTGTTTTCAAGCAAATGGATCCTAAGAAACAAGTGGGCATGGCCATAATAATTTCTAACAAAATCAATCAAAAGAGATAGAGATGGACATTTTATACTCATAACAGGAACACTTCATCAGGATGAAGTCTCAATCCTGAATATCTATGCCCCTAATATAAAAGCACCCACTTACATAAAAGAAACATTATTAAAACTCGGCAGTCATCAATCCACACACACTAATAGTAGGAGACTTCAACACTCCTCTCTCACCAATGGACAGGTCAATCAAACAGAAACCTAACAGAGAGATAAGAGAATTAATGGAGGTAATGAATCAAATGGACTTAACAGACATCTATAGAACATTCCACCCAAATAGGAAAAAATATACCTTCTCAGCATCTCATGGAACCTTCTCGAAAATTGACCACATACTCGGTAACAAAGCAAACTTCAACAGATACAAAAAAATATTAGTAACTCCACCTGTGTCTTATCAGATCACATTGGATTAAAGTTAGAATTCAACAACAATGCTACCCCCAGAAAGCCTACAAACTCATGGAAACTGAACAGTCAACTGCTGAACCACACCTGGATCAAGGAAGAAATAAAGAAAGAAATTAAAGCCTTCCTTGAATTTAATGAAAATAAAGAAACAACATACTCAAATTTATGGGACACTATGAAAGCAGTCCTGAGAGGAAAGTTCATAGCACTAAGTGCCCACTTGAAAAAAAAAAAAAAAAAAAAAGAGAAAGCACACGTTGGAGACTTAACAACCCAACTGAAAGCTCTAGAAAAAAAAGAAGCAGACTCACCCAGGAGGAGTAGAAGACTGGAAATAATCAAACTGAGGGCTGAAATCAACAAAATAGAAACACAGAAAACAATCAAAAGAATCAATGAATCAAAGAGCTGGTTCTTTGAGAAAGTCAACAAGATTGACAAACCTTTATCCAAACTAATCAAAAGGCAGAGAGAGAACATGCAAATTAACAAGACCAGAAATAAAAAGGGGAACATAACAACAGACACTGAGGAAATTCAGAGAATCATTAGATCTTACTACAAAAGCCTGTATGCCACAAAATGGGAAAATGTAAAAGAAATGGACTTTTTAGATAAGTACCATTTACCAAAATTAAATCAAGACCAGGTGAACAATTTAAATAGACCTATAAGTTGTGAGGAAATAGAAGCTGTCATAAAAAACTCCTAACCAAAAAAAAAAAAGCCCAGGACCTGATGATTTTAATGCAGAATTTTATCAGAACTTCCAAGAAGAGCTGATATCTATGCTCCTTAATGAGTTTCACATAATAGAATCAGAGGAGTCATTGCCAAACTCCTTTTACGAAGCTACAGTCACCCTGATTCCAAAGCCACACAAAGACCAAACCAAGAAAGAGAATTACAGACCAATCTCACTCATGAACATCGATGCAAAAATTCTCAATAAAATTCCGGCAAACAGAATCCAAGGACACATTAAAAAAATTATCCATTACAATCAAGTAGGCTTCATCCCAGAGATTCAGGGCTGGTTCAACATACAAAAATCTATCAATGTAATCCATTATATAAATAAATTGAAAGAAAAATCCATATGATCATTTCATTGGATGCAGAAAAAGCATTTAACAAAATTCAACACCCCTTTATGATAAAGGTTTTGGAGAGGTTAGGGATACAAGGATCATACCTAAATATAATAAAAGCAATATATAGCAAGCCAACAGCTAATATAAAATTAAATGGAGAGAAACTCAAAGCCATTCCACTAAAATCAGGAACAAGACAAAGCTGTCCACTCTCACCATATCTCTTCAACATAGTTCTTGAAGTTCTATCAATAGGAATAAGACAAAATAAGGAGATCAAGGGGATTCGAATTGGAAAGGAAGAAGTCAAACTTTCGTGATTTGCAGATGATATGACAGTGTACATTAGTGACCCCCAAACCTCTACCAAAGAACTCCTACAGCTGATAAATAACTTCAGTGAAGTGGCAGGTTACAAGATCAACTCAAAAAAATCAGTAGCCCTCCTATACACAAAAGATAGAGAAGCAGAGAGGGAATTCAGAGAAACTTAACCTTTTACGATAGCTACAAATAGCATAAAGTATTTTGGGGTAACACTAACCAAGGAAGTGAAAGATCAATTTGACGAGAACTTTAAGGCATTGAAGAAAGAAATTGAAGAGGACACCAGAAAATGCAAAGACCTCCCATGCTCTTGGATGGGTAGGATCAACATAGTAAAAATGGCAATTCTACCAAAGGCAATCTATAAATTCAACGCAATCTCCATTAAAATCCCAACAAAATTATTCACAGACCTTGAGAGAACAATAATCAACTTTATATGAAAAAACAAAAAACCCAGGATAGCCAACACTATCTTATACAATAAAGGAACTTCTGGAGGCATTACCATCCCTGACTTCAAACTCTATTACAGAGCTACAGTAATGAAAACAGCTTGGTATTGGCATAAAAACAGAGATGTCGACCAATGGAATTGAGTAGAAGACCCAGATTTTAGCCCACAAACCTATGAAAATCTGATTTTTGACAAAGGAGCTAAAATTATACAATGAAAGAAAGAAAGCATCTTCAACAAATGGTGCTGGCAGAACTGGATTTCAACCTGTAGAAGAATGAAAATAGATCCATATCTATCACCATGTACAAAACTCAAGTCCAAGTGGATCAAAGACCTCAATATCAGTCCAAACACACTGAAACTAATAGAAGAGAAAGTGGGAAGTAGACTGCAACACATGGGCACAGGAGACCACTTCCTATGTATAACCCCAGTAGCACAGACAATAAGGGCAACATTGAATAAATGGGACCTCCTAAAACTGAGAAGCTTCTGTAAAGCAAAGGACAATGTCACTAAGACAAAAAGGCAACCTACTGATTAAGAGAAGATCTTCACCAGCCCTGCAACAGACAAAGGTCTGATCTCCAAAATATATAAAGAACTCAAGAAACTAGACTTTAAAATGCTAATTAACCCAGTTAAAAATGGGGTACTGAACTGAACAGAGAATTCTCAACTGAAGAAGTTCAAATGGCCAAAAGACACTTAAGGTCATGCTCAACCTCCTTAGCAATCAGGGAAATGCAAATCAAAGCAACTTTGAGATACCATCTTACACCTGTCAGAATGGCTTAAATCAAAAACACCAATGATATCCTTTGCTGGAGAAGATGTGGAGTAAGGAGAACACTCATCCATTGCTAGTAGAATTGCAAACTTGTGCAACCACTTTGGAAATCAGTGTGGCGGTTTCTCAGGAAATTCGGGATCAACCTACCCCAGGATCCAGCAATACCACTCCTGGGAATATACCCAAGAGAGGCCTTAGCATACTACAAAAGCATCAACTTTGTTCACTATGTTCATAGCAGCATTATTTGTAATAGCCAGAACCTGGAAACAACCTAGATGCCCCTCAATGGAAGAATGGATAAAGAAAGTGTGGAATATATACGCATTAGAGTACTACTCAGTGGTAAAAAAAAAAATGACATCTTGAATTTTGCATGCAAATGGATGGAAATAGAAAACACTATCCTGAGTGAGGAAACCCAGACCCAAAAAGATGAACATGGTATGTACGCACTCATTAATGGATTCTAGCCATAAATAAAGGACATTGAGCCTATAATTCATGATCCTAGAGAAGCTAAATAGGAAGTTGAACCCAAAGAAAAACATGTAGTTATCCTCCTGGATATTAGAAGTAGACAAGATTGCCAGGCAAAAATTGAGAGCTTGGGGGTGGTGTGGTGTCGGGGTAAGGGGAGATGGGGAGAGAGAAGGGAGAAGGGGAGGATGGAGAGAGCTTGGGGGAATGGGACGTTTGGGATGGAGGAAGAGTGGATATGGGAGCAGGGCAGTATATCTCTTAGTTAAGGGAACCATTTTAGGGTTGGCAAGAGACTGGGCTCTAGAGCAGTTCCTAGGTGTCTAAGGAGATGTCCCCAGCTTGTTCCTTGAGTAGCTGAGGAGAGGGCACCTGAACTGGCCCTATCCTATAGCCACACTGATGAATATCTTGCATATCAGCATAGAACCTTCATTGGGCGATGGATACAAATAGAGACAGAGACCCACACTGGAGCACTGGACTGAGCTCCCAAGGTCCAAATAAGGAGCAGAAGGAAGTAGAACATGAGCAAGGAAGTCAGGACCGCGAGGGGTGCATCCACCCACGGAGAAGGTGGGACTGATCTAATGGGAGCTCACCAAGGCCAGTTGGACTGGGACTGATAGAGCATGTGATCATACCGTACTCTCTGAACGTGGCTGACAAGGAGGGCTGACTGAGAAGCCAAGGACAAAAGCACTGGGTTTTGATTCTACTGCATGGACTGGCTGTGTCAGAACCTAGTCTGTTTGGATGCTCACCTTCCTAGACCTGGATGGAGGGGGGAGGACCTTGGACTCCCCACAGGGCAGGGAACCCTGACTGCTCTTTGGACTGAAGAGGATGGGGGAGGGAGAGGGAAATGGGAGGAGGCGAAAATTTGTAATAATAACAATAATAATAAAAATTAAAAAAAAGAAACTCATGCCTGATACTGGTAACCCTTGGCTGTTGAGGTATGGAAACTTAGAGGAGAACTTATTACTACCACTTTCTGAACTATTGTAATTCCTAACTGAATTCTAAATGCCGATCCTTATATTCACAGGTACGTGTAGCTATCACCCCTCATCAAAGAAGCTTTTTGCAGCAGAGATTGATAAAGAATACCACAAGTGGTTAAAATACAGAGAACAAATGCCTTTGAGGTACCCAACCCCTATCAATACATCTACAATGCCCCGACATGTAAGGTTCAGGGAACGTAACAGAAAAGCAAATGGAAGGATTTTAAGAGCCAGAGAACCAGAACATCTGCTGTGATGCATTGCACTTTCTGTATGTGCCAGGGAAGCTTCACCCATGAAATTTTAAACATGGTCTCCTAAACAAGACCAGCGCAATGATACTATCAGTAGGCATACTAACACAAGTGGGGGAAAATCTCAGAAGACCTAGACAAAGAGCTACAGACAATTAATGGATGGTGAGACAGGGAGAATCAGTTTTCTCCGGGAATGAGACCCTGACTGGCCCAAGTGGTCAGTCCTAAATAAACACATGTACAAACAACACTAAATGGACCAGGCAGCTGTGTGTGTGGAAGGAAGCAATAGGTGAAGATAATAGAAATAGAACACTCATGCATGAAATTCTCAAAATAAATTAAACTAAAAATGATAATAAACACTGCTTGTTTATTTGTCCCTGTATTTGCTGTGCGTTTTGGCTAGCAGAAATCTTTTTACTTAGTTCTCATATGTTGTGAAATAAGATGAACTCACCCATTTTTCTTTAATAATACCGAATCCTCCCTGATTTTGCTCAATTTAATTTATTGTTGGATGAGAAAGCTGCTAGGACGATTGCTTTAAAGCATTATGCTCATTAGTGCTAGCTCCAAGCTCATGTCAATAAAGATTATTGTCAGGAGCCATTTCAGGCTTCTCCTTTCTCACATCTCACAGGGCCTTGAAGTAAAAATCTTGAGACAGAAAACTTAAAGTTAGCCAAAACATTACGTGCTGACCGTGGAGACTCAAGCTCTGGAAAGCACCACAGAGTGTCTTCAAGGCTAGCTGCTTATCACTAACAGCAGGTGTTCTAGCCACTGACCTTGCAACTGCCCTGCTTAGCTGCCAAACTGCCCCACTTAGTTGCCTAGCTACGGAGCCTCCCCTTCCCTTCCCTTCCCCCTTTCCTCAGTTCCCCCTGCCCAAGCTCCTTTCTGAGGAGTATTTAAGACATGAAACTTGCTTCAATAAATGGATGCCTTGACAAGGAATACTGCTTGGCGTCCGTTTCTCTCCCCGCCCCCATGTCTTTCAGATAGTGCCTCTTCAGACCCTGGAATAATTTAGGACCTGCTGGGCAGGTCAGATTATCACAGCCATGGGCACAGAAAAGAAAACCAAGAATACAGCTGCAGAAAATAAATGGCCATATAAGCAGGGGAAAATCTTTCTTAGAAATTCCAGGTAAGTTCCAAACAAGGTTTCCCAGAAACCCGGGCCTATAATATCAAAACAACCACGCTAGGTGTGATAACACACACCTGTAATCCCAGAACTCAGGAAACAAACACGGAAGGTTCCTTGCAAGTTCAAGGCCAGCTTGATCTATGGGGAAAGTTCAATGCCAGCTACTGTTACATAGCAAGACTGTGTCCTTTTTTTTTTGAAAATATAACCTATAATGTAGGAAATAGGATTTTCAGGAAGTACTGGAAAACTTTTTAGAAGAATTTTTTTCTATGTAGGCTCGAAATGCCCCCAAAGAAACTGAATACAAAACTGTGCCTCATTAACTCTGTTAAGAGCCATCTTAACAGAATGTGGTATAAAGAACATTTAGAGAGCTCCTTGCCAAAAAGTAAAAACAGAAATATTAATAAAACAGAAAGAGCACACTGTTATTATCAAGCACTAGGCAAAGTGCCCAAAGTAATCAGCTAATTCAGCTGAGGAACGAAGCCTCACGTTGCTTACAAAGGTTGACATTTAATCCATTAGCAATAACCATTAAGCATAAGTGCATTCATTAGTCACCAGGCAAGGCACTGAGGGGAGTTTTGAAAGGGAAAGATCCACAACTTTATTCCTGAACAACACCAAGTACAATGCCAGAATAGGGAACTGTGGGCGGCAGGGTGGACATGGCTGCCAGGGAGCAAGTGATTTTTGTCAGGCGCTGGCCATAACCCCCATGCTGAAGACTTGGAAGAAAAGTTATAATTAAATCAAAGTACAAAAGGAAGAAGATATCGTTTGAATTTAGTGAGTTCATGACAAATCTGATCATATGGTGGCTAAGCAAATAAATAAATAAAAGGTGGGATAGCTTTGAAGTCTCACCTCTGCCATCAAGCTTCCTAAAATGTATAGAGACTGACCCCACATGTGAGGCAATTTTCCCATGGGGACTCGATCCACAGTGTGAGGATTCTGATACTCTTCATCAACCTAAATGAAGCGATAAAGAGGTCAAATGAGAGGCAATAATAGAAAGCTTAAGATACTAGATGATAAAAGACAGTTTGAATTAGGATTTATAGTTTATAGGCAATGGATTGAAAAGTTAAGTAGGGCAGTGCTCAAGCTGTGATGTGTGACCACATCTCCCAAGGATCTTGTGCAAATGCAGACTGTATCGTGTGTTGGGGGTGGCACTGCTGATACCACTAGGAACTTATTCTCCAAACCCCGACCAGAAGGAAAAACTGTATCTCTACTATGTCTAATTCTCCTTCACAATGGTAAACAAAAACAATACTTGCTTAATTTTTCCAAGCCTCATCTACTGCAACAGTCCCTGATTACTGGCTTCAGAGGAAACCAAGTCCTGAGAGCTGGCACAGGACATCAGTCTGGTTCCATCTACTGATCTGTACATTATTCTCAGAACTGAGATTTGCTTTCATTCATATCTCACTGTAAAGTAGTCAAATAATTGAGACTGCTTTAATTTATTTCTAAAGGAATTAAATCGCCTCTTTGTTGTCATAATCTGAAAACCAAATTGTTAGAATATTAAGATCACCGGATACAAAAATCACAAAACTATTTGACTCAAACAACTATTGACTCAGCATCCCAGAAATACGGTTCCTCTCCTGTCGATGGGCCAGTGCTATCCAACTCGCCTTGTCAGGGGGAACACTGTACAGCTCTGGAAGAAGTGGGACTCCATTTTTGCCCTTGATGAGAACTGCATCAAGAGCCTCTCTATATTCTTGGACCTGCAGAATAAAAGAAAGAAAAAACCAAACTTTTAGAGACTTTCTGCGGAAACACAGCAGAAAGACACAGCCAAAAAAAAGCACTACTACAAAAGAGCTTATTTAACCAAGTATAAGGGAGCGGAAAGGGGCAATGGTACTGTGTCAAGTTGACACAAACTATAATCCTCTGAGAGGACAGAGCCATGACTGAGAATATGCCTCCCTAAGAACTGACTGCAGGCAAGCCTAGAGACCATTTTCTTAACTAGTGATTGATAGGAAAAAGCCCAGCCCATTGTGGGTGAAGCCAACCATGGGCTGGTGGTCCCAGGTTGTATAAGAAAGCAGGCTGAGCCAGCCATGGGGAGCAAGGCAGTATGCAGCCCCTCTCCATGGCCTCTGCTCCTGCCTCCTGGTTCCTGTCCTGTTTGAGTGCCTGCCACCTTAGCTTCCCTTAATGGATTGTGATTCAGGATACATAAGTCAAATAAGCCCTTTTCTCCCTAAACTGCCTTTTGGTCACAGTGTTTTGTCACAGCAGTAGAAACCCTAACTAATGCAGGTTTATTACATGTTTTTTAAAGATCAAATATCACATGACTTTTTGTATACTTTAACACATTTAATTTTTGTTTCATTCTAGTAGGTATGTGTAATTGAAGTCCTTTAACATGGGGATTAAGTTCTAAGAGGTTCTGAACTGATTCAGTCTGTCTTCAAGGGCCTAAGTGATCTGCTCTCTATTACCTTAAGTGTACCTTCTTGACCCAGTTCTTTCTTGTTTAACATTTATTTTTTAAGAGGCTACCAACTTAAGAGTGTGTGAGTTATCTGGGTGGCCGGGACAAACAAGGGACCCTCTCCTTGGCAAAGGAAGAGGAAAATGATGAAATTCTATTTCAATTAAAATATATTTTAAAAATTATTTTTTTGTTGTTTTGTTTGTTTTGAAAACAGGGTCTCACTATGTAGCTCTCGCTGCCCTGGAACTCACTATGTTAGCCAGGTTGGGCTTAAACTCACAGAGATCCATCTGCTTCTGCCTCCCAAGTGCTGGGATTAAAGGTGTGTGCCACTATGACTGACAAAAAAGTTTTATTTTTAAAAATTATATGTATGAATATGTGTCAGTGTGGGGGTATACGATCATGTGTGCTGGTACCCTTGAAAGCCAGATGTGTCAGATCTCCTGAAGCTGGAGCTGTAACTCTACAAGAATTTGTGAGCCACATGACAAGAATGTAAAGAATCAAACTTGGATTTTCTGGAAGAACATTATGTGCTCTTAATCATTGAACCATCTCTCTAGTACTTGACTTGGCTTTTATTTATTTAAGTTTATTTTTTTTTATTTATGTGTGTATACATCGGTGTGTGTGTGTGTGTGTGTGTGTGTGTGTGTGCGTGCGTGTGTGTGTGTGCATGCATGTGCTTGCAGAAGAGGGATTAGCACCTCCTGGAACTGGAGTTACAGGTGGTTGTGAACTGTCTGATATGGATACTGGGAACTAACTTTGGTCTTCTGCAAAAGTAGCAAATGTTTTTAACCACTGAGAAATCTCTCCAGCCCTTTGAACAGGCTTTTAAATCTTTGTTTTTATTAATTGCTTTTAGTTAGTATATAAAATAATGGATTTTATTATGACATTTTCATACATGTCTATCATTGTACTTTGCTCGTATACACCTTCCCATTAATTACCCTTGTCATCACTCCATTCCAGGTTTGGCTGCTATTATGGTTAGGTTTATGTTATTCACTTAATGATTTGCTGAAACACAGTAATTCATAAACTATAAAAAGGGAAAGAGTCGGGACGCAGCTCAGTGGGCCTAGCGTGTACAAGGCCTTGGGATCATAAGAAGTTAAAAAAAAAACAAAACCATAATTTATGGGGGAATACATAGTTCTTTAACATAAAAGCTTCATCCCAGCTGCTTTGTGGTATAATTAGGATATTGTTAAAATTCACAAAGTTTTAAAATGTGTTTAATAAATTAGAGTACAATCTAAGTATTGTGGAGGGGTTCCTGCAGGCTTACAGCAGGTCGGGGAAAATGAGCAGGGTGAGATAAGACTGAAACTTGGATCAGGTGGATTTTGGTAACCGATGCTGGGCCAGAACTTCTAGAGTCTGACATCAGCTCATTTATTTTTGCTATATTTAAGCACAACACAATTTAGGGGGAAAAAGTATTCTAATAACAATTAACTCAGCCCCATGAGTACAACAAAGTTTAAGACATGTCTGCATTGAAACTTTTTACAAAGTACATACAGCTTCATGTGTAAGATGGGTTCTTGTTGACTTAGAAAACAATGGTCAAGATAAGGGCGTAAGAATGACTGAGGTAAGTACAATGCCTGGCCCTAAGAAAACATAGAAGTTATTTAGGCTATTATAAGGTACAAATGATGAGTTTTATGGTTTAGAAGTAATGCTCAAGGTGTCAGGGGAAAGAATCCTGGATAAACACAATATTCTGGGTGATATGGGTGGAGGCTGGCTCAACAGATAGCGACTGATTACCAGGCTGCAAACTATATTTTCCCCCAGCATTCTGGGAGAACAGCCAAGTATCTTCCCTCTTTGGAGAGATGAGATGTATGCTTAACTTTTCTTGGCTTCTCCAGTGCTTATCTGTGTGCAGGACTGTTTTTGCAGTCTACAGAGTATAACATGAATTTGAAGTTTGCTTATGTGCAATTTCTTTCTGAGAACACAACTGTGCTGAACTAAACTATTTAAAACTACACAGACATGTACTTACCAAACAAGGCCAAGGCACCACATGAGTCTACATCTGTTGTTGTAGTGTTCCATAGTGTATATGACCTTTCTTTAAGCACATCATAACTTCTAAGCAACGAGCACCTAACAGCTGCTCTGGTTGCAAAATGGGTGCCTTCCTCTTTCTTTAACTGCCCCCATTCCTCTCAGCCCATTCTAACGTTTCCTCTGTATTTTGTTGTTTTTCTTCTCTGATTCCTATCATTTATTTTATTTTTCTTTTGTTTCCTTCCTCTTACATACAGGCTAGTGGGCAGAAGTACCAACCAGGTGAACTGGCACAAAGAAGGTCAAACACTTCTACAAGCAAAATTCAGGCTCTTTTCAAGGTTTAACTATCAGACCTATTGTAGCACTTATATATTTGACCATTTAACATGTTGGAAACTGTGCCACTGGTTTTTTTTTCTGACTAGCTTTCTATCATTTTGTTATGTACAAACATACATTTACTTATTATTGAGACATGGTCTTACTATATAGTCTTGGCTGGCCTAGAACTCACTGTGTAGTGCAGGCTACTCAAACTATTGGTGTATTATTTGTGTTTTAATAAATAAAGGTTGCCTGAAGGTCAGAGTGCAAAGCAGCCATAGGAGTCTGCCACACAGGCCAGGGAGTGGTGGAACACACCTCCAATCTCAGCAGTCACACCAGTTAGCCACAGAGGCCAGACAGTTATGGCACACACCTTTAATCGCAGAAGCCACACTAGTTAGCCATAGAGGCCAGGCAGTGGTGGTGCACACCTTTAAACCCATCCCTAGAGAGGAATATAAGACGGGAGGAGACAGCTCTCAGACACAGTCTGAAGATTTGTGGAGGCAGGATTACCCATTTCTGTCTGAGGTAGAGGTAAGAGTCAGTGGCTGGCCACTTTGCTTTTCTGATCCTCAGCTTGAACCCCAATATGTGTCTCTGGGTTTTTATTAGTCGTGCTACATCAACTCACAGAAATCCTCCTGCTTTTTTCTCCACAGTTCTGGGATGAAAGCCATACTATACTATACTAAGCCATACATACAGTTTTAGTACTGTGCTCCTCACCCCGTTTTTCTGTTCTATAGTTTTTAAATTTCTTGACTATACATTTCATGGTGATATTTTCAAAGGGATGCTATCTCATTATAATGGAACTAACTGGCTTTTGAATTTACAGCATATCTTTACTGTGAACTTTCAAAGAAATTTTGGAATATTTTTTGAAAAGATTATTTTTTATTTTATATACTGAGTATTTCGCCTGCATATATGTATGTGAACAACATGGGTACCTGTTACCCATAAGGCTTAGAAGGCAGTTTTGGAGCCCCTGGAACTGGAATTTCAGATGTTTGTGAGTTGTCATGTGCATGCTGGGAATTGACCCCGCATCCTGTGGATGAGCAAAAGGTGCTGTTAACCAAGGAACCATCTCTCTATCACCCAAGGATAGCTTTTCTAAAAATATTATTTGAGATGGTCCTGCTATTTAGCGTAGATTGGTCTCAAACTCTTGATCTGTCTGCCCTAGCCTGAGTCCTGGGATTACAAACGTGTCACTGCAGCAAAAAATCCTTTTTAGAAATATAGAAATTTGTGGGCTACAGTGTTTTACTTCAACTCACGTATATGGCGTGTAATGATGAAATTGAAGTAATTAATATTTTAACATCCTTAACTTGACAATCTTTTTTAATGAAAGAAAAAAAATCTCACCTACAGAGGCAATGAAATCGAAGAAGTCACTGACAACACTTGGATGGTCAGGATTGAAGAAAAAAAAAACAATCTGAGTTTCCCAAATTTTTTTTGTAGTTGTTTTGTTTTGCTTTTGGTTTTTCCAGACAGGGTTTCTCTGTGTAACAGCAATGGCTGTCCTGGAACTCATTTTGTAGATCAGGCTGGCTTCAGAATCAACAGATCCACCTGCTTCTGCCTCCTGAGTGCTGGGATTAAAGGCGTGTCTCACCACTGCCCAGTTAGAATTTCCCAATTCTTTTTTTATATAGTAACTTTTCTTTTTTAATTTTTTAAATTTACTTTTTAAAATTTCATTTTACATTCCAACCACAGTGTTCCCCAATTCCTAATTCACTATTATCAGCTACAAGTCTCTAGGAGACAGACAACTCTGTCTATTTGGTAGTCAGAAGACTCCAATTTGGGCAGTCAATACAGATAGAGCCATTAACTGAAAGAAGAAGATACAACAAGAGCAGCTTGCTCAGAGCTCTTCTCCCAGCTCATTACCTGTTCTGCGTTCCCGCTGAAGACCCCATCAAGGATAAAGTATGTCCAGAACAATGGCCATTCGCACTCAATGTTTTCAAATAACTTCAGCTCAGCTGGTTCATAGTATAGACGATTTGGATCCTAGACAAAAATAGAATAAAGTCTGTCCTGTCACTTAGAGATTGGATTTATATCCTTAGTTTAGAGGTATTGTAGTAGGAGTTTTACTAGACCATTTGTTTCAAAGATGGCATCAGGGAAGCAAGTGCTCTATGAAAACGTCCAATGACTAGTCTTGAAATAATAAGGAATCACAAGAGATATTCGAAAATGTGTGTTACTTTTCTTGTCCCATGATAAACTAATCTGACAAAATCAACTCAAGTGAAGCAAGAGTTTACTTTGGCTCACAGTTCAAGGGTATAATTCATCATGAAGGACAGAGAAGGTGGCAGAAGCTTCAGTAGCTGATCACAACTGCTTCTACAGTCAGGAAGAATACAATAAATGCTGGAATGCAGCTAGTTTTTCCTTTCCATGCAGCCCAGGCCTTAAACCCAGGAAATCCTGCCACTCGCTTTTAGGGTAGCTCTTCCTACTTTAATTAATCTACTAATACCCTCACAGGTATACCAAAGGCTCGTCTCCTTGATCCCGTCAAGCTGACAATATTAACTAACCATCAGTGTAGGACTGCTTTGTAATCAACCTGAGAGAGGCAACACTAGGCACAGATGGCCTTTGTGGGAAAGAATGAATGGCCTGTACAAGAAGGGAATCCTGGCAAGTCTTCAGAATGAGGGGATCCAAAGACAGAGAGCCAAGACCCATGAGAGTGCAGTACTGTGGAAATCCAAATGGGGAAAACTTCAAGAAAAGGGCAAAAGTCAAACTCCGGGCTGAAGAAGAAAGTAGAAGTGAGGAAGTAGACAAGATTTTACACTTAATTTAAAAAGAACATTGATGTGGGAGTGTCATATATCAATCTGTTGATTTCATTGGCTGAGTAATAAAGAAACTGCTGGCCCTGATAGGTTATAAGATAGGTGGGCGGAATAAACAGGATAGGATGCTGGGCGGAAGAGGAAGTGAGGTCAGACTCTGCTCTGCTCCTGGAGAGCAGAGATGCCATGCTCAGCCCTCCCAGGTAGACGCACTAGCTCTGCGCTCTGAGGCAGACGCATGAAGCTCAGATCCACGATGGATGGAGGCTAGAATCTTCCCGGTAAGCGCACCTTGGGGTGCTTACACGCATTACTAGAAATGGGCTAGTCCAGGTGCGAGAATTAGCCTGTAAGGGCTAGAGTTCATGGGCCAAGCAGTTAAATGAATACAGTTTGTGTGTTGTTCTTTCGGGCATAAGCTAGCCAAGCGGCCGGGGTGTTGGGGA
>NW_026068200.1:868199-873734 GCF_014885135.2 Alexandromys fortis
TCTCCCCCTCCCCACACTCCTCTCCCCCTCCCTCTCCAGTCCAAAGAGCAGTCAGGGTTCCCTGCCCTGTGGAAAGTCCAAGGTCCTCCCCCCTCCGTCCATGCCTAGGAAGGTGAACATCCAAACTGGCTAGGCTCCCACAAATCCAGAACATGAAGTAGGATCAAAACCCAGTGCCATTGTCCTTGGCTTAAAAGCCAAGCCACCTCTCCAGCCCCAGAAACCTACCTCTTTAGGAGTTTTATATCCATCTCGTAGAAAACGACAGCAACCATAACGACCCTGGGGACACAGAGAAAAAGGCCCTGAAGTTTGTATATCTGTATGACTCCACAAGCAGAAGCACATCCTCAAACATCTCCATGTACCAATCTCTCAGCACCACAGACACAGAACTCAAAATCAGCTCAGCAGCAGCAACAGCAGCAGCAGCAATGTCCTTTCAAGCAAGAAGTATGTTACAGGTTCTTTCCCAAAACAGCATGCCTAGCAGTATCTTCTCCACGACTTTCCACCTTAGGCCAAGCCTACAACAAGCTAATTACCAATCTGTGCAGTTCTTCCCACAGTACACACAGCTCCCAAGAGACCATAGTTTATTTTTTAAATATATTTTCAATTTTTTGAAATTATCTTAGACTTATAAAAGTTACAAACACTACATACTCTCACTATGCCCATCAAATCTCATCTCCTTATATTAACTAATGTAACTACAGGAACATACATTAGAACTAAAAATTAACTTTGATATGCTAACATTAATTGAATTATAAAACCTATTTAGATTTCACTGAGTTTTCAATCACTGTCCTTTTTTTATTCTATTCCAGGATCCAGTTCAAAATCCCACACCACAGGACTCAGGTGATGGCTCAGTGGGTAAAGTATTTCCTGTGTAATCATAAGGACCCAATACTCAGTATTTGGATCATTTTCTTTCCTGTCCCCCAACTCCTCCCAGATCCTTCCCATATCCTCACTACCCACCCAACTTTCATGTTCTCTGTTTCTCTAAGAAAGAAAAACAAATTTTCTTTTTGGAAAATTAAACTAAAGAAAAGCAGGAAGATTAAAAGTACCAAAATAGGCCAGGCGGTGGTGGCGCACACCTTTAATTCCAGCTCTCAGGAGGCAGAGGCAGGAGGATCTCTGGGAGTTCAAGGCCAGCCTGGTCTACAAGAGCTGGTTCCAGGTCAGGCTCTAAAACTACAGTGAAACCCTGTCTCAGAAAACCAAAAAACAAACAAACAAGCAAACAAACAAAAGTACCAAAATAAAGAACATAGCATCCAATCTGTGTTGTCTTGGACATGGAACCTACCCTGGAGTGTGATTGGTAACACTCACTGACACTCCATTAGAGAAAACTGATTTTCTCTTCCTGGCAGACATCAATTGCAAATAACTTCTTGGTTAAGGATGGGATTTTGTGTTCCTCTCCCCTTCTCTATACTAAGATTTTGTCTGGTTTGAACCCGAGTAGATCTTGTGAGTACTGTCACAGTCTCTGAGTTAACATGGTATCAGTCCTATCATGTCTGGATGGCACCTGTTTGTTTCCTTTGAGTCATTCACCAGCTCTGTCTCCTAAACTCTTTCTGACTCCTCTTCCACATAGATTCCTGAGCCTTGAGGCCAGGGTTTTGGATGAAGGCAACCCATTTAGGGCTGAGTGTTCCAAAGGCTTCTTACTCTTGGCACATTGTCCACTTGTGGGTTTCTGTGTTAATTACCATCTACTGCAAGAAGAAATTTGACATTAACAATCTTCTTTTGGGGGGTTCTGAGACAGAGTCTCTCTACATAAACCTTGGCTGTCTAGGAACTCACTCTGTAGACCAGGCTGGTGAACTCACAGAAGATTACCAGCTTCTGCCTCCCAGGAACTGGATTAAAGGTGCATACCACCATGACCAGCCATTCCCAACCCTTTTTGAGTTCTTTACTTTCTGAAGCCTTAAGATGCTTCAGATCTTTTGTATTTTCCCTAATGTGATCCTCAAATCAACCACTTATCAAGGATTCCTGATCCACTTTGGGGGGGTAATGAGTCTGGGGAGAAGGGAGGTAGAGTAGGTAGATAGGGGAGGCTGTGGTCAGGATTTAGTGTGAAAAAAAGAACCATACTATCTCAGAGATTATTAACTTGTTCTTTTTACTATTGAGTAGTATTCAATAGGGATAGAGTATAATTTGTTTCTCAGTTGAAGGTGGTTTCCAGGTTCTTGCAATTATGGCTGAAGCTGCTACAGACATTTGTGAGTTTTCGTGTGAGTGTACACTATCAATTTAGGGGAGATACTGAGGAGTAAGGTGTAACATGAAGGTGGCCTGGCTTGTGGTTTGTGTTTTCTGTCCCGCCCAGTACCCCACAACTGTTTATCCCCAAAGAAAATCACACATAGTTCTCCATAAATTATAAGCTGATCGGCCCATTTGCTCTAGCCTCTCACTGGCTAACTCTCACATCTTGATTAACCCATTTTTCTGATCTATGTTAGCCATGTGGCTCAATACCTTTTTTTCAGTGGGGCAGATCACATCCTGCTGCTTTGGTGGTCTGGGCAGGAGTGGAAGGAATCAACTTCCTCCTTCCCAGAATTCTCCTGTTCTCATTACATTATTTCTACTTCCTGTCTGGTTTTCCTGCCTATATTTCCTGCCTGGCCAATAAGCGTTTATTTAAAACATGATTGACAGAATAGAGACAATTCTCCCACACCAGTAAGGATGTTCGTGGGATCACACATTACATATGTGCATATATATTAAAGTTCATAAGAGTATGCCAACTCTTCTCCAAAGTGTATGTCCCATTCCCAACAGTAATGACTGCTTTTGAAAGCTTTGTAGAGAAACTACTGACAAGAGCGTAACCTTAAAGGTTTCTTGAAATTCCTGGCATATGTTATACTCAAAGGCCTAAAAACACTAATCTTCCTTTAAACTCCCAGCTCTAAAGAGAAGAAAGGCACATGTGTACATACCTGAAGCTTGGTGATGATCTCCTGTTTGGTGAGCTCTACCAAATGGCTGTCCTCTACAGCAAAGGCTGGGAAAGAGATCACTGACAGCAGACTGGCATCAACTTCTTTGGATGTTGAAGCCCGGGGCAGCAGTGAATTTAGGATTGACTAAGAGAAAGGTAGCAAAATATGGTTTATTTATTTATTTATTTATTTATTTATTTATTTAGTTTTTCGAGACAGGGTCTCTCTGTAGTTTTTGGTGCCTATCCTGGAACTAGCTCTTGTAGACCAGGCTAGCCTCGAACTCACAGAGATCTGCCTGCCTGTGCCTCCCGAGTGCTGGGATTAAAGGCGTGTGCCACCATGGCCCGGCTCAAAATATGGTTTATTACTAGATACTTTTGTTAAGCGGAGACCAGGAGCTTTGGTTCAAAAAGATTTATGTGGAACAAAAGCTTTCCGAATAAAACCCAAATTTTATTAAAAAGTGAGATCCTAAAAGTAGCTTGCTTGATATGGAATCCCTTTTCTTTGTCCTGCTCTCAATGCTTCCCCATTGTGATTGGAAAGCATCTGTGGGACACACACAACCCTGTTGGTTCCTTAGGCTCTAGATAAAAATAAAGCTGAGGTTAAAAGATGAATCAGTGGTTAAGAACACTGGTTTTTCTTCCAGAGGACTGGGCAGCTCACAACCATCCATAACTCCAAAACCCTTTTCGACCCTGCATGGGCACAAGGCATGAATATGGTGGAAATATATACTCAGACCAAACCCCCATACACACAAAATAATAAATAAATTTTAAATAATAAAACTAAGACAAATTACAGCTTCTGGGAAGAGTAGGGGAAGGATCAATTATGCCTCTAAGATATTTTCAAATTAATTTTCAGCAAGTGTGAAAAATAATGGGTTTCTTTATATTTTAGTCACATATATCATTGCACTTAACTATTTTTTCACCCATATTTTCATACCCCCATTTTACTCCTGCTAATCTTTTTCCTATCTACAAATGACCCTTTTCTTCTTCCATGACATATTTTATCCACAGAAAATGTTTTCAAAATTAGAAGCTGAACTTATGTTCACTAGCATACCTTATAGGATACAATCAAGGCTGAAGAAAAGGAGAAATTGCACATACCAGAGAAAAGAAACTTTTGATACAGGTGACAATCATAAACAAAACTAAGGGTGAACTTTTACCAGACTAATAGTCTAATGTCCAAAAATCTAAGCAGAAAACAACAAGGGACAATGTTTCAGATCCACCCTCCAGAACACTTAGGTCATATCTTGTTTCCTTTTTATGCTTACATTTTTTGGAAAATGAAACCACAGGCCCTTGATATAACAGCAATAGATAACTGGTTATACTATGGTGGGTTCATTTTATAATTATAACTGAGACAAGAAGACCGCTGTGGTGGTTTGAAGTTTCAGATGTCCAAGCCAGTCCCAGTGTCTTTTTCTTCCTGCTGCATGTGGATCCAGATGTAGAACACTCAGCTCCTCCAGCACCATGTCTGCCTGTGTGTTCCCATGCTTCCTGCAATGCTGATAATGGACTAAGCCTCTGAAACTGTAAGTCAGCCACCCCAATTAAATGCTTTCATTTGTAAGAGTTGCTGTGGTCATGCTGTCTCTTCACAGCAATAGAACACAGATTAAGACAGAAGTTGGTACCAGGGACTGAGGTATTACTGTGACAGGCCTGATCATATTGTTGGTAGAATGTGTGGGCTTTGGGACTTTAGATTAGTAAAGCAGCTGAATGCTTTAAAATGGGATTAATGGGCAATACCATTAGTAATGTGGAAGATATTGGTGCTGAGAGCAATGTAGATTATGACAGCCTGGCTCAAGAGGTTTCAGAGGAGAGAAATATTAGCAAGTGGCCTAGAGACTGTTCTTGTGATATTTTTGGCAAAGAATGTGACTGCTTTATGCCCTTGTCAAAAGTTTGCTGTATTTAGCTTTTATTATATTTAGGTATGACCCTTGTATCCCTAATCTCTCCAAGACTTTTATCATAAAGGGATGTTGAATTTTGTCAAATGCTTTTTCAGCATCTAATGAAGTGATCATATGGTTTTTTTTCTTTCAGCTTATTTATATGATGGATTACATTGATAGATTTTCATATGTTGAAACAGCCCTGCATCTCTGGGATGAAGCCTACTTGATCATAATGGATAATTTTTCTAATGTGTTCTTGGATTCGGTTGGAGCGGATGGAGGGAGAACACGAGCAAGGAAGTCAGGACCATGAGGGGTGCACCCACCCACTGAGACAGTGGGGCTGATCTATTGGGAGCTCACCAAGGCCAGCTGGACTGTGACTGAAAAAACATGGGATAAAACTGGACTCTCTGATCATGGCGAACAATGAGGGCTGATGAGAAGCCAAGGACAATGGCACGGGGTTTTGATCCTACTTCATGTTCTGGCTTGGTGGGAGCCTAGCCAGTTTGGATGTTCACCTTCCTAGACATGGACAGAGGGGGGAGGACCTTGGACTTTCCACAGGGCAGGGAACCCTGACTGCTCTTTGGA
>NW_026068200.1:873973-885948 GCF_014885135.2 Alexandromys fortis
TATACACTTCTGCTTGGTATCTTGATGTTTCTACTCAATTTGGAGCAGTAATCTCATCATCCCCTTCCAAATAACCTTCTGAGCATTTTTGGGTGCATTGTCCAGTTTTACATCTTTTTTCTGTTTTGTCATTAGACCTAAATTTAGTGCATGTGTGTATGTAAGTAATAAAAAAAAATAAAAAAAAAGTTTGTCTGAGGATAAATTGAAGAATTCTGGTTTAATGGCATTGGCAGAGGAGATTTCAAAACAGCCTAGTATAGATTCTGTTTCATGGTTATTAGTGTTCACTCTTATGCATGTCTATAATGAAAATCAGCAAGCTGAGCAAAGAAAAATACATAATGTACAGTTTGGGGAAAAGGGGGGGCACCAGGAAGTGTAATGGCACTTAGTTCAGTGTTAAGGGAGATAAAAAACTAAAAGAAAAGCCTGATGCTAAATAGAATAAAGAGAGTGGTGACCTCAGGTCAAGATCCCACCCAGCTAAGTTTCCAACTTGTGAAAAGGAACTAAAGAAAATTTTTAAGCAGTGAAGAAAACCACAGAAAAGAGAAAGCTCATGCAGATGTAATTGAATGAGATGTCCCAGCCCCAGCAAGCAGCAGAACTTGACAGCTTCAGTTATATGGTTCTGGCTTAAGAGCCAGGGATACAAGAAAGGGGTTGTGGAATTTCTCTTCACTGCTAAGGAAAGCCACGGAGGCCAGACATGTTTAGGGGTGTCCCTGAATGGAGGCCCAGAGAGGCCATTGCATGAAGTGGTGAAGGTGAAGCCTTGATTGTGTTGGAGATCCCAAGATGTTGGAGATGCCAGAGCTATGGGAAACCTGCCAAAGAGAATTGCTAACAGTGAGTGGAGCCAGTCCAAGAGAGAGAAGTGTGTTACAGTCAACAAAGCTAGAAGGAGTTGGAGATCAGAAGAACATTTTGACATCAGACATGGAGATGTAGTTTGGAGTTTGCCCAGCTTGTTTTTGGTCTTGCTTTAATCCAGTATTTCCTCACTGCATTCCCTTTCTCCCTTTTGGAATATAATGTATATTCTGTGCCATTGTATGTTGGAAGCATGCGATCTGTTTTTTTTTTTTTTTTTTAATTTTGCTTTTACAATTAAGAGATTGCCAGCAGTCTCAGAAGGGATTTTGGACTTAGGCCTTTTAAACAGTGTTGTGACTACTATAGACTATGGAGATGTTCAAAGATGGACTGAACACAATGTTGAATTATCTTATGGCTACAAGCTTATGGCAGTCAGGGAGTGAAATGTGGTGGTTTGGAGAGGAATGGCTCCCACAGGCTTATATATTTGAATTGGTCAGCAGGGAGTAGTACTACTACAAAGGATTAAGAGGTATGGCCCCATTGAAGGAAGTGTGTCATTAGAGGTAGATTTTGGGGTTTCAGAAGCCCAAATCAGTCCCTGTATCTCTCTCCCTCTTGCCTATAGATCCAGATAAAGAACTCTCAGTTACTTTTCCAGCAACATGTCTGCCTGCATGATGCCATGCTTCCCACCATGTTAATAATAGACTAAAGCTTTTGATACTTTAAGCAAGCCCCAATTAAATGCTTTTTTTATGAGCTGTTGTAGTCATGGTGTTTCTTCACAGGAACAGCACATTGACTAAGACAAACATTATCTATCTTATAGCTCGTGCTAGTATCAGGTTTATCTTAGTATAGAATGGTTGATAAAGATGTTTCTGATCACATGGTAATAATACCGTGATGAACTGCTCTCTTTAAGCTAAAGCCTGTGCTAAGTCTGAATCTGGGCAAGAATAAAATTTGCGATTCCATGGTCCATTATTTCCTTACCTGGCAGTGTTGTACTTCATCAGCCAGGACATGGATAACTGATTGTGGCCCACCTTTCACACCAAACAAGTCTAATTCATCTAGTGCTTCCAGGGCTGCCTGTAAGAAGCAATGGAAGAAAGGGCAACGTCAGTGGCAGAACACATATTTAGTATGTGTAATGCCCAGGGTTCAAACCCCAGAACCAAAAGAAAAGAAAAATCAAGAATGATAGATTTATTTTCTTCTTAGTATCTTATCAATGTTACATGATGTTGCCTTTGATTATATTTAATGGAACAGAAAATAAAATAACATTTTTATTCCTAGGAGCTTATGAATTTTACTTTGTCTCACATACTGCCCAAGGGAAAATTAAAATTGAGTTCGCATCACTATCCAGTCAAGTAGTGTGCTTTAAAAGAGTAATCTGAACATAGTCTATGGATTTATAGGGAATCATTATTTCAGCAGGGAAGCTCCAACTAAGATACTAGCACATAAGAAATGCTAAACAGCCAAGCAGTGGTGGCACATGCCTTTAGTTACAGTACTTGAGAAGCAGAGTCAGGCAGATCTCTGTGAGTTCGAGGTCAGTCTGGTCTACAGAGTGAGTTCCAGAAAGTCAGGACTGTTACACAGAGAAACTGTCTCAAAAATAAAAACAAAAAAACAACAAAAATGCTAAACACTGACATAGTCAGACCCTGTCAAAAAAAAATGAGAAACAAATAAGTACATGTTAAAAGTTGTATGGCTGCAAGATAATACATGAATTATTAGGCACTGACTCATAGCTGAGTTACCATAGAGAGGCAAATGTCCTAAAAAGATACTATATTTAACTTTTAAACAAATGCTATTAGTTCGTAATGCAAAGGAAAAGTTTTCATGTTTTTTTTTAAAATATACACCGTGTTTTCATAGATTGTAGTGATTCTCCATAGTAACAGATTTGCAAAGTTATTCCTCATGTCTACCTAAATCTTTGAACACCTTGATCATTTAAATTTTTCCCCTTCCCTTTATCCTAGTCATCATCACCAGGCTCTACTTTGAGAGGTTGATTTTTTAATTTTAAATATAAGTAAAATCATGCTTTAAGAAAATTGCCAAGTGTGGGGGCATATGCATATCTGAGACAGAAGGACTGGAAATTTGAGGCTGTCCTGAATTATATTGTGAGATTCTGTCTCATGATGTGGGATTCCCCTCTATATGCTGTGAATATGTCTTATTACCACTGGTTAATAAAGAAGCTGCTTTGGCCTATGGCAGGGCAGAATAGAGCTAGGCAGGAAAACTAAACTGAATGCAGGGAGAAAGAAGGCAGAGTCAGGCAGACGCCATATAGCTGCTGAAGGAGAAAGATGCTGGAACCTTACTGGTAAGCCACAGCCTAATGGCAACACATAGATTAACAGAAATGGGTCAGTTTAAGATGTAAAAGCTAGCTAGGAATATGCCTGAACCATTGACCAAACTTTGTTGTAATTAATATAGTTTCTGTGTGATTATTTGGGTCTGGGTGGCTGGAAAACAAAAGCTGTCTCTGATTACAGTCTCAAGAGAATTTTTAGAAATTATTAATTTCTTGCTTTTCTATATGTGTTTCTGATGACAAAAGTAAAACATACTTTAATTTTTGAAAGAACATTTATTTTGTGTACACTGGTGAGGCATGCTCATAGAATTCCTTATTCTACCATGTGGGTTCTGGGAATTGAACGTAGGTCATCAGGACTGGTGGCAAGCACCTCTACCTGCTAAGCCAACTCATCAGTCTATTAATATTTCTTTTAATAATACTATATGAGCATACATGTGTGTATGATGTGTATGTTTGAGTTCAGGTCTGTGTGTGCCATGGTGCATGTGTGAAGGACAGAAAATGACTTGTAGAATGAGTTGTCTTTACTTTTACATGGGTTCTGATATCAAACTCAGGTGGCTAAGCTTGCATACCAAGCACTTTTACCCATGGAGCTATCCATTAGCCTACTGCTAATGTTATTGATGTTTTCTATTAGTTTTCTCCTTTGGTATCTTGCTTTTAAAAAGTTTTTTTCTTGCTTGAAAAAATTTTTAACTTTTTTGATATTTTTAAGACATAGTCTCATGTAGCCAAGGCTTGTCTCAGATACACATAAAGTCCAGGCTGACCTTGAACTCTGATTCTCCTGCCTCTGCATTTGAAGTAATAGGATTATTAGCATGTACCACTGATATTAGCTGTATCTTTTTATAATTAATATAGAATATAAGTTTTTCTTTGTTAAAGAAACTATTTTGGTATAATATTGTCTCATATGATTGTAATAAAATAAATTTGGTTATTTACTAATTGCTGTAAACCTAGGATATCTTTCATTTTGTTATTGTAGAAATAGCACTTTGATAAATATCTCTTGCCAAATTGCAAATATTTCGAGGTCATGGTTGGTATTTCTAACAATATCTAGCACACAGAATAGCAGGCTTATTGTTCAGCTATCAAATAATTATTTGTTTTCATTTTGAAATATTTAAGCATTAATTTCTTGAAGTAGAATCACTATGCCAAAGGGTATGGAAAGTTTTGAGATGCAATGTTAAATATACATACATATATGTGTATATATAATTTACCAATATAAATTATACTAGCAGTACATGACAGTACTCTTCTTAATACAAAATATCTTAATTTTCTACTTTGATTTTAAATGTTCTGCTTTCACTTGCTTTAAACTTCCAATAAGGTTAGATATTATCTCAAGTATTTATTGGTTATCTGTATTTCCTCAATTATGAGGCCAGCCTGATCTTGTCTTGGGAGCACGAAGTATTTCTGGGTGGTTTCCGTGTAAAAATAACACCTAAACTGAGAGACTTAAGGATAAGTAGAAGTTGAGCAAGCACCAAAAACTCATTAACAGAATGGGAAAGAATAGCAAAACTACAGTAGATTAAGCTACTAGGCAACACCTTAGTGATCAAAGACAGAATCAATGGTAATGGGACAAATTTATATCATGCATTTTCTGATGACAGATGATGGATAGTAGTGCCTTTGTGATGGTCTTCCTAAAAACACATAACCTGAGTCATGAAGAAGTACCACACGAAATAAAAGTATTGGTTTGAAATACATAGAATAACCAGTTTAGAGTTGGGTAGCAAAGAGTCAAGGGGCATGGAGCTGTGTGGGAAGCATGGAGTGGGGTTGCACACATGTAATTCTTGGAAGGCAACGGCAGAAGGATCAGTTCGAGATTACCTCTAGCAGTATACTGACTTTATGGCCATCCTGGTCTATGAGATATTACCGCAAACAAACAAAAAGTGAAGTATTAGAAGTGGTAGTACACACCAATAGTAGAGTGTATAGGCAAAAGACTCCAACCCTAAGACCAAACTAAGCCAATCAACCAAACAAAAACAAGTGTGTATTTTTCAAAAACGCAGGGTCAGCAAAGTCAAGACTATTAAGTATTGTGCTAGACTGGTGGAGCTAAAAACTGTTACAACAAAATGTGACTTGTTAGCCTGGTCTGGATACTGTGTTGCAAGGATTTTTAAATTATAAATGACACTGGGATAATTTTAAAACCTGAATATGTTCTGTGTTATGTATAATCACTTAGTTCTTGATTTTGGTCAAACCATGGTTACAAGACTATGAGAAAGTTCACAATGAAGTGTTGAGTAGCAGTAGTTCACTGTGCCTGTAGTTTGTGCATTTTCAATTAGCTCAGAAAAGTGTGTGTACCTGTGTGGGCATTTAAGTGTACATACGTATGTGTGTATAATCAGGAAGAGGGAAAGATAAACAAATATTAGTAAACCTTGCATGAATGATACATAGATTTTATCCATGATATTCTTGAAACTTTACTTTACTTTAAAATGATTTCAAAATAAAAAGGAAGGAGCAACAGATGGAACTCAGCAGAACACTTTACTTTGCCTAACTTAGTTTTAAACTTTCAGTATCATTATGAAATAACACAGCATATATTGTATTCACTTCTTTTTAAAAATCAATTCACATCTTTCCTAAACATTTAGTAGGAGTGATTGAGCAATCACATTTATCATAATAATGTCTGAACTTACTCCTGTTATCCTATTTTATAAATTCTTACTGTTTCTAGAGAAAATAAGAGCTAGTAGAATGAAAAGACATGGTCAAGTGGAAAGGTGAGAGTGATATGGGAGACAGAGGAGAGTAAAAGGGAATGGAGGATTCCGAGTTTGCTATCTGATACCAAGCTTGGTGGACTGGACTATGCAGGGACAAAGAGCTTCTCTTAGTTTGTTCAACGGCAAAGATAGTGAATATCATTTTAAATTTGTTGTCCTTGTAGGATATATAAACAGAGACGTGCCACAAAAGCAATATGGTATCAAATCTGGAACTCACAAAAAGCTTTTGATACTATTTATTCATAGTTTCATGGAGGAATTTGAATTTTGTCTGCGGTTTAAAGAACAGTGTGATAGGTCTGCATGTACACTAAAGTTTTATCTGTGACAAAGGTAAACCAGACTCCACTGACTAAACTTGGTAAAAATAAGAAATATAATGTACCTTGGCCATTCCAACTGAACTCGCATTCAATTCTGAGATGCCTTGGTTGGTCTTGTCTCCACGTTCCCATATCCCAAAGTCCTGGCATAAAATAATCAAGATATAACTTGAAAATCATAACCACTAAACATTTACTAGATATATAATCCGTAAATAAAAACCCATCAATAGGAGCAAATTTTACACACACACACACCTCAACATTGGCTATTAAGGAATTCACGGTGACTTAAATTGGGGTCTCTGAGAAGTTGGGTGTTGACTGGGGTTTCTGTCCCACCAGATCCAACATTCGTTTAGGCCCAAATAAATACACAAAGGTCTACATTAATTATAAACTGGTTGACCTAGTAGCTCAGGCTTCTTATTAACTATTATAACTTATATTAGCCCATTATTCTTGTCTGTGTTAGCCACGTGGCTTAATACCTTTATCGGTGAGGCAGTCATATCTTGTTTACTGTGTCTGGCTTCCTCTGTGTCTTGGTGACAACTGCAGATTGAAACTTCCCTCTTCCCATAATTCTCATTGCCCTGCCTCTACTTCCTGCCTGGCTGCCTTGCCGATACTTCCTGCTTGGCTACTGTTCAATCAGCGTTTATTTAAAATATAAAAAGTGACAGGGTACAGAACATTGTCCCACAGCAGTTAAGGGGGGGGGGGTCTCTTCAACACTTAATCAGAAAGTCTGAGAAACAGAACTCAAATAATCTAGAAACACTTCTCAAGTTTTCCCCAAAGGAGAGTCCCATAAAATCTAGCACATGGAAGCTAAACAGTAGCTGGTATTTTATGTCAAACACACATTCTAATCTTACTCACATGGTACTAAAAGAATATACAATAAATGCATAATCTTCCTTAATCCTTATATTTTACAGATGATGAAACTGAATTACAAAAAGACGATAAGTAACTCACCCAAAATCCTACAGATGATAAGTGACAAAACCAAGAGATGATTCCAAGGAATTTCACTCCAAAATCTACTCCTAGACATAACTGTACACATCCCATTGGTAATTTAAAAATATTTAAAATTAATTTTAAAATATTTTATTTTGAAATAACTTCAGAATTAGACAGAAATTACAAAAAAAACACCACAGAGTCCCCCAATACCTTTAATTTAGTCTTGCCTAATGTTACCATTTGAACATAACCACAGTACACTTGTTAAAGTTAAGAACTCAATCAACTAATTGAGCTAACTATGGACTTCACATGCCTATATCTCTCAGGAGTTGGGATTACAAGCACATGCAACCATGTCTGACTACCACTAACTGTCTTTTATACTTTCCAATATTCTGTCATTCCTGCCATGCCTCCTTAATGACTTCCAATCAATAGTGGTTTCTTAAATCTGTCCCTTGTGACCTTGACACTAAGTAAAATCTAGTAAAAGTCATGTAAAGCATATAGTTAGGTTAGTGCTGGCTCTTTCCATTTTATTTTTCCTTTTTTTAATTAATAAATACTTTGAGAAACAGTTCAAGACTATACAACTATCACCGGGTAGAATTGTTAATGGTTGCAATCCTAAAATGAGACCCTGTCTCAGAAAAAACCAAGTTAAAGATCATGCAAATAGCCTGCTTCTCCTTAAATGACCACTGACTTCTTCAGCATCCTTCAAATGCTTCTAGAAATGATGCTGTACTGTTTTGATGATAACTTTGATTTATTTTCCTTATTACTTTTACGGTCATCAATTGTAATCCTTCTCCAAAGAAGACAGTTCATTATTCCTTGCTTTTTTCATTTGTTTATTTATTGGTGTGTATGCACATGTGTATGCATTCATTTTACAGCACATGTGTGGCAGTCAGAGAACAACTCTCTGGAATTGGTTTTCTTCTTCTACCTTTAGATATGTTACAGGTATTGAACACGTTATCAGGCTTGTATAGCAAGCACTTTGTCATCTTTCCAGCCCTTTATTCAGTTATTAATATTAGTATATCTTTATGGATACTTAGGCTTTTGCTGGTTTATAATGGAATACTATCACTATTTTGTTGCTTACATTTTAAATTGTTCAGGTATGTTCCTAGGCCTTTTATTTATATGTGTCTTGTGCACTTTTGACATTTCCTATTCCTCACTGAGCACTTCTGTAGTGTTTGGCTTCAATCTCATCGTCAAAAATGTACACTTTTAATCCCAGCACTCAGGAGGCAAAGGCAAGCAGACCTCTGAGCCTGATGTCAGCCTAATCTATAAAATGAGTTACAAGACAGTCAGGGCTACATAGTGATACCCTGTTTCAAAAAAGAACCAAAAATGTATTAAATACATCAAGCCAAAAAATGTGCCAAGTTTAGAGAAAGAAATGATCATGTAGATACAGGAGGCATTTAGAATGCCAAACAGACAAGACCAGAAAAGAAAACTTTCTATATTATATTATAGTTAATATTAAGTATACAGAACAAAGAAAGAATACTGAAAGCTCTAAGAGTAAAGTACCAAAGCACATATAAAGACAAACCCATTAGAGTAATAGATTTTACGACAGAAATTGCAAAAGTCACAATGACATGGAATGACACATTTCAAGTTCTAAAAGACAATAATCACTAATCTGTATTATATCCAGCACAAGTTAAACTTACAGGATAAAGAAAAACTTTCCATGATAAACACAAAGTAATTTACAACTGCTAAGACGGCATTACAGAAGTCTTAAGGAATCCCATACACTGAAGAAAAAGATTACAACCATGAGGCCACAGGAAAGATTATATACTAGAAGAGTGAATAAGCAAATAAGAATTAGGAAAGTACAAAAAAGACAGGAATTAATATACATCTTTCTGATGTGGGATTCCCCTCTGTATCCTGGGAATATGTTTTATTACCATTAGTTTGATGTGGGAGTGTCATATATCAATCTGTTGAGGCTAGAACTAATGGGCCAAGCAGTGTTTAAATGAATACAATTTGTGTGTTGTTATTTCAGGGCATAAGCTAGCCAGGCGGCTGGGAGCCGGGCAGCAGGAACACAGCCCGCAGCTCCTTCAACATTAGTTTAAAAAGAAGCTGCTTCGGCCTATGGCAGAGCAGAATAAAGCTAGAAAGGAAATCCGAACAGAGATATATAGAGAAACTAGGTGGAGTCAAGGAGATGCCATGTAGCTGCTGAAGGAGATAGACACTGGAAACTTACTGGTAGGCCAAACCTCATGGTGATATATTGATTAATAGAAATGGGTTAATTTAAGATGTAAGAGTTAGTTAATAAGAAGCCTGAGCTAATAGGCTAAACAGGACTGTAATTAGTATAGTTTCTGTGTGATTATTTGGGTCTGGGTAGCTGGAATAAACAAGTAGTCTCCACTTACAAATGGCACCAATGTGGGGCAAAAAATTCCACATAAAACCTAAGAAAGTTTAAAAAAGGCGTTTAGACCCAAAAAAAACAGGAGTCAATTGGAGCTTCGTGGTAGCTGCATTTTTTTTTTTTAGATAGGCTGGCTACAAGCAGAGGTGTGGCTCCTTTAAGAAAAGGCTTCCTGATACATTAGCAGCAAAAACTGCATGGTTTTTGCTGACAGCACATGGAGCACATGGCTCTGGCTCTTTTGAGAGTTCCTGCTATAGAGAACTTAAATGGGGTTTGTGAGCAGTGTGTTACAAATTGCTTAAATACCTGCTGTCTTCCTGGAGCTGGGGCAGTGAGCATGGTTAGCAGAGTAGGCAGTGAACATACCTCCACCATGATGGATGGGGTGGAGCCAACAGACAGAGCCATGGAGTTGGTCTTAGCCATGCTTGCTTAGTATTTTTTTTTAAAAAGGTGCTTTTTGTCAGAAAAGTATTTAAGATACACAATTGGACAGACCTCTAAATGAGACACAGTGTGTTTAAAAATGTACATAGACTTGAGAGGGAGGGAAAAGAGTATAGACAGTTATAAAACAGTAAAAGTAATGTGAGTATAGACAGCCAGAGATTAAAAAAATTAACAATTAAAAGTAATAGAGTAAAAAAGGACATGTAAAGATGGAAAATATACAAAGAGTCTGGGTTATGTATATTATTGTGCTTTCTTTGAATTTTCTTATGTGAAGGAGCTAAGTACACAGAGACATTTCATTGTACGGGCTGCTAAGCTAAGCCAACATATATATTTTACAAGTATCTTTACTTCAAAATTTGGGTTTAAGGATTCTTTGATTTAGAAAAGAGGTTCTCTTTTGTTTCCACAGAAGATGAGAACCTGGGAATTCCTTCTGGGCTATCGTGGTTTGATGGAACAAGAGCCCCCAAAAAGTCTTCATGAACCCTAAAAATACTTCACCCAACAAATAGCAGGAAGCAGTTTGGAGAAAAAAATGCCCAAATTCTCAAAATGATTGCTTATAAATGTGTGTTGTCATTTAAAGGGGGTTGATTATAAGTGGTTAAATGGTCACAGTTAATCTCTTTCTAACAAGGTGGGGGAGATATGATATAAAGATGAATACTTTGCATTAGTACAAATTTAAGGTCAATTTATCATACTATGTATATGTATATCTGTTCTTGTTTAAGGTATTGTGTTTGTACAGCTCTTTTTATTTTTTATTTATTTTTTGTACAGCTCTTTTTAAATTGTAATGTATAAATAAGAAATACAGATTAATAGTCATCTATAATAATCAAACTTTTAGTCATGTTAGTTAGATTTTCTAGATATACAGAGATATATTTCAGTTAGATAATCTTTAATACTTCAAAGACCTACAGAATACGGCATTTAAAATGTTTTAAGAACTTAAGACTTTTCTCAACAGTGAGACATGTTTGCTTCTGGCTGTACCATTTTCTTCAGAGAGGTTGATGGGCATTGAAGAAAGTCATGGAATTTGCCTTCAATGTGACAACACTGGCAAGAAACTGCTCTTGCCTGAACTGCTTGAGAATATGCTGTATAAACTGGACATGTAGGACCCACAGAAAAATGATTGCTGAACTGGCCTAAAAAAGGTTAGACAGTCCTTCAGGGCTCCTGCTTCATGAAAGAATCTGCCAGACATTAAGCAGAACACAGAAGAAAGTGTCTGACAAACTGGCAATATCAGTGAAACAATCTTTCAAATTTCTTGCTTCATGGAAAAATCTGCCAGATGCTATGAGCCTATAAAAAAAGAACTTTGGGTGACTGTCCAAGCAGTAAGATGTCTCTGTCATTTCTAGAACTTTGGAAATTGCTACAGTACACTTCCTGTTTACTTAGATATTATATTGTTCTGGGGTCTTTGATGGAGTTGAAGATAGAGTTTTCCTTAGTTATAATAAAAGAAAAATTAGACATGAAACTTTAGACTCACAAAGAAATATTGTAACTATAATTATTGCTTGATACCTGTTTTGTTATATGTAATTTTACTATGTTAAAGTTAAAACCTTCCTTTTTATTTACGCAGAAAAGGGAGATTATGTGGGATTCCCCTCTGTATGCTGGGAATATGTTTTATTTATTTTTATTTTGGGGGGGATATGTTTTATTACCATTGGTTAATAAAGAATCTGCTTCGGCCTATGGCAGAGCAGAATAAAGCTAGTCAGGAAATCTAAACATAACTATATATATATACATATATATGTATGTAT
>NW_026068200.1:891012-912924 GCF_014885135.2 Alexandromys fortis
AGAAATGGGCTAAGATGTAAGAGTTAGTTAATAAAAAGCTTGAGCTAACAGGCTAAGCAGTATTGTAATTAATATAGTTTCTGTGTGATTATTCAGGTCTGGGTGGCTTGAAACAAATGAGCAGTCTCTGTTTATGTTTATGTAGCATAAATCTTTATGCTACAGTCTCAATGGCTTATGGCTATATGAATCTTTTCAGTAAATAATCAGAGGTCCCAAATAAATAAGTTAATGATGAAATCTCAAAGTCTTGTACAAGAAAAAAAATCAAAATTCAATAGACGTGAATAATAAAAAATCATGGAAGAAAATAATAAAGATGGGAGAAGAAATAAAATGGAAACAAAAAGAACATTACAAATAACCAACAGAACAGTCATTTTATTTAAAAAAGATAAGCATTGCCTGTTTGTCATTTGTATGTAGGAGTGCTACTGATTTTTTTTTTTGAGTTAATCTTATATCCAGCCATTTTGCTGAAGGTCTTTATAAGCTATATGAGTTCCCTGGTAGAATTTTTGGGATTGCTTATATATACTCTAATATCATTTGCAAATACTGATTCTTTAACTTCTTCAATTCCAATCTGTATCCCCTTGAAACTCCCTGGAACCTATGAGGGTGACCCTAGCAAAGGCTTCTAGTAATGGGGGGTATGCGGCCTGAACCAGCCATTGCCTGTAACCAGGCAAGGCTTCCAGTGGTGGGACTGGGACATATTCACAGACAGCATACATCACCTCCCACATCACTGCCCCTTTTCTGTCTAAATAACAGAGTCAGAGCTGTTTGTACTGGCGAACCAGGAAGCCACCATTTTTTTTAAAGAAATCTTGCAGCTTTTACTGCTAAAACTGAGTCAGGAAACCTCTTAAAGGAGCCATGTCTCTGCTTTCTACCAGCAAACTGTGCAAGAAGCTGCATTAAACTCTTGGTTTTTTTTTTTTTTTTTGTGTCTAGAATTCCTTTTCAAGCTCTGCTAGGTTTTTAAGTGGATTTAGTTGGCCACATTGGTGCCAATTTATTGTTGGGGGAGGCCACTTGTTTGTTTTCCAGCTGCCCAGACTCCCAAAACAATCACAAAGAAATTATATTATGTGCAATACTGTTTGCCCAATAGCTTAAGTGTATTTCTGGATAACTCTTATATCTTAAATTAATCCATTCTATTCATCTATTTATTGCCACGAAGCTGTGGCAGAAAAGGGGAAATGGTGTGGAAAGTCCTTCTGTATCTGTGATGCTTTTATTGGTTAATGGATAAAGTTGTTTTGGCCAGTGGTTTAACAGAATAGAGCTAGGTGGGAAAACTAACCTAAATGCTGGGAGAAAGAAGGCGGAGTTGAAGAGAAGCCATGTAGCCCCACTGGAGACAGAAGCCAGACAGAACTTTACCCAATAAGCTATAGCCATATGGTGATACACAGATTAATGGAGATGGGTTAGTTTAGGATATAAGAGCTAGCTAGCAATACACCTAAGTGATAGGCCAAGCAGTGTTTTAATTAATACAGATTTCTGTGTGATTATTTTGGGAGTCTGGGTGTCTAGAAAATGAATGAGCAGGTTTTGCCTAACAACATGGAGGTGTAAGATAAAAGAGAAGGCCACATGGAAGTATGTAGATTAATATAAATGGGTTAATTTAAAATGTATGAGTTAGCTAGAAATAAGCTTGAGCTATTGGCTGAGCATTTATAATTAATATTAAGCCTCTTTGTGGTTACTGAAGAGCGGGTTGATGGGACAGAAAAGTTCAACTATGCCATAGGAATCAAGGATACCACAAGAACACAGCCCACATAAGCAGTTAACTAACCAGGGGATCATAGGTACACACAGAGACTGAACCAGCAATCGTGGAGCCTGAATAAATCGTCTGCATCAGGCCATCTGCATACATGCTGTGGTTCTTTAGCTTGGGGCTTATCTTGGACTCCTAAAAATGGCATTTGGGGGTGTCTATGACTTTTGCCTGCTCTGGGACCTATTTCCTCCTACTGGGTTGCCTCATCAAGTCTTGATATGACTTATGCCTTATTTCATCTTGTTATGCTGAGTTCAGTTGATATCTATTAAACTTCTACTAAGTATAATGCTTTTTAGGTATATTTATGCTTTTGTATGGGTTCATTCTTTTCTATTGTTGAACAATATTACCTTTCATGGACATACTATAATTTGTTTACTCATTTATTACCTATTGACAGACATTTAGATTATTTGAGGTTTAGGAGATTATGAATAGAATAAAAATTTCCTATTAGTCTAAAGGAAAAACATATTTCTGAAGTGTCTAACACAACATTTTATGCAGGAAAATATTATAGATGATGACAATATGAACCTACTTCATATGGTATTTTAAAAGGAAAACACTTTCGTATAATAGATTCTAAATTGATATACCAACAATAAACACATAAATAAATTTTATATACAGCCAAGTGGCCTATAACATCACTCAGTAATCATGCTTTCTTCTTAATATTTCAATTAAAATAAGTCCGTGGGGATATAGATAGATCAGTTGGAAGAATCCTTGCCTAAGGCTCAAATCCTAGCACCACATAAAACTGGTCATAGTAGCTCAAACACACTCAGGCAGCAGAGGCAGAAGAATCATAAGTTTAAGATCACCTTCATGTAGTGAGTTCAGGACCAGCCTGGACTAGAGATGCTCTGATTAAATATATTAAATTAAAATATATATTTATATATAAAGTATATAATAAAATGACTACAATTTAGTCTTAGATTGCCAAGTACACACCATGGAATATGGAATTTGAAAAAAATGAAAGCACAGCATCTGGACCCTCTTCATCTCTAACACATTGCTAAGAGGGCAAGCAGGGGAATGTGGATCTTAGTAAAGAAACTGAAAGTGCTTTTGTAAGGAGCCCATTATAAGAAGAAATGGGTTATTCAGTATATTAAAAACAAAAATCATTCTTTAAGTTCATTCTAAAATAAATACTTACAGCGGTTTTATATGCAGCTTCAATGTAAAACACAAGGTTCTGTATAAAATTGACTTCATCTAGGCTGTGGATGATATGCAATCCTAAGGAAAAAAGATAAAGAGTTGGTCAGTTATCACTTCAGGGCCTCAGAAGTGGAGGTGAATTAGTGGACTCAGCTTAAATCAACTTCACTTCAATTGACTTGTTCCTACCTGTCCAGCATAACTGGCTTATATTGTTCTTCCCCATATGTTTACAAACATTTTTACTGAGATAGTCTATCATACAGCTCATTGATACCAAGTATATAGTATAATAGTCTTTTATTGTGTGTACAGTATATATCTATCACTACAATCAATTTTGGGATATGTTCATCACCAAAAAAGTAATTCTTTACTCACTAGACATTCATATAAATGCAAGTGTATCATCTGCAGGCTTTATGTCAGTGTTTGTTGACCACAGTATTTTGAAGCTACCTTTGTGTTGTAAGATACATCAGTACTTTCTTTATTGCAAAAAATATTCAATTGTGTTGATGTACTACCTCTTACTTGTGTAATTATCAGGTAATAGACATTGGGTTGTTTTTACATTTTAGCTATCATAAATACTGCTGCTATAAATATTCATGTATACACCTTTTTTCAAAATATTTATTTATTATGTATACAATATTCTGTCTGTGTGTATGCCTGTAGGCCAGAAGAGGGCACCAGACCCCATTACAGATGGTTGTGAGCCACCATGTGGTTGCTGGGAATTGAACTCAGGACCTTTGGAAGAGCAGGCAATGCTCTTAACCTCTGAGCCATCTCTCCAGCCCCTCATGTATACACCTTTTATGTGTGAACCTGTTGCCATTTTTCTTGAAGATCTACCCACTTAGGAGAGAAACTGCTAGAGTATATGGCAACTCTATATTTAAGTTTCTGCAGCATTACTAGACTGATCTCCAAAGTGGTTGTATAATTTTTATTAAAATTTTTCAATTACATTTGTGTGTGTGCATGCCATAGCACACAGGGAGGTCAGAGGACAATGTGAGGGAAGTTTCTTCTCAAAATCTACCATATGGGTCTAGGGATTGCATTCAGGTTGTCAGACTTAGTACCAAGCACTTTTGTCTGCTGAGACATCTCCTTTGCCCCTATTTTACACTTCTCAGAGCAGTGGATGAGGGTTCCAATTTCTCCATATCTTCAGCAACACTTTTTTTTTTAATTTCTGAAAATGTTTGATTTATTTTTTTGGGCGTTCTTTGCCTGTCCAAGGCTGGCTTTAAGTTATGACTTTAAGTTGAGGAAACATTTTTTATTATTTATTTATTTATTTATTTATTTATTTATTAAAGATTTCTGTCTCTTCCCCACCGCCGCCTCCCCTTTCCCTCCCCCTCCCCCTCCCCCAAGAGACCATGGATGCAAACCCAAACTTCTCAGCAACACTTTTTATCTGTTTTGATTACTGTTATTCTGGAGTGGTTGAAGTGGTTCTTACAGTTATTTAGGTCCACATTTCTCTACTGATTGATGACGCACAGCATCTGTTCACATACTTAGTGTTTATTTATACATATTATTTAAAAAATCAATTCAAATCCTCTAGCCACTTTTAAAATTTTTTTGAGCTTTTATTTATGTGTTGAGTGCCTTTGCCTGCATGTATGTCTGTGTACTATATGTATGCTGTGTCCATAGGGTCCAGAGGAAGGTGTCAGATTGGCTGAAACTAAAGTTAGAGATGGTTGTTAGCTACCATATGGGTGCTAAAAATTGAATTCAGGTCCTCAGGAAGAGCAACAAGTGCTATTAAATACTGATTCATCTTTCCAGCCAACTCCAGCCATTTTAAAGGAGGCTATTAGTTTTTTCTTTTCTCTTTCTCTTTTGTTTTGAGATAGGGTCTTCATATAGCCTCAAACATGAGACCCCCATGTTTTTACCTTCCAACTACTAGGTTTAGAAGCATGTACTGCCCCACCACATCTGACTTTATTATGTTGTTATTTTTCTAAATAACGAGTAGTGGTAATTCTTTATACTAGATACAAATTGTTTATATATGATTTGCAAATACTTTATTTTATATCTATAGGTTGCTTTTACACACACACGACAGAAATACATACATGCGTACATACATATATACATACATGCATACATATGAGAGAGAGAGCAAGCAGCATTTTAATGGGGTCTCGTGGGTTAGCAGCGAATTTGCTAATATTTGAGGATGACCCTCAACTCTGGATCTTCCTACATACACTTCCCAAGTGGTAGGATCACAAATGGACATCATATTGTACATAGATTATCTTTTACTTTCTTGAATGGGTCCTTGGAAACATAAATGTTAATTTTGGTAAATACCAATTAATATTTTTTCTTTAGCTGTTTATGCTTTTGGTATTATATCCAAGAGAACTTTCCCTCCTATTTTATTTTTCTTCCTTCCTTCTCTTCTCTTTTTCTTTTTTTTGAGAAAAGATCCTCATATATCCTAATAATCATATTGAACTCACTGTACAGTTGAGCCTAGCCTTGAACTCCCAATCCTCTTGTCTCCATCTTGCAAGTGTGGGGATTACAGTTGTGCTCTACCACCTACACCTCTCCATGTTCCCTCTCTTTCCAATTACTATTCAGCCTTGTCTCTCTTTCCCTCTTCCCCCTTTCTTTTTCAGACAGGGCCTTGCTATGTATTCCAGGTAGCCTCTAATTCATAATCCTTCTGCCTCTGCCTCCTATTTTCTTGCTGCCTTATGTCTAACTTTTTAGGTTAAAAACTGGGTATTATTATAGAGTGTGTTTATAGATCCTGATACCCTCCTCTCTGGGGATTGTTTTTGTTTATTTAGGGATTTGACTAAACTATTTCAGTAAAATCTATTTCCCCATGGCATGCAGCATCTGGTAATCCTCAGAAGATATAGCCTTGGCAACATGCATTGTCACACTTAGAAGACAATGTTGCTATTGGGAAGAGGAGCTAGTTAACTATCTTTTTCCAAGATCTGGTAGATGTCTTCCTCTGTTGGTATAAAGCTAATCCCCCACCGACTTCAACTGACCACTCTATTGTTTTGTAGAATCCCCAAACATAAACTGCTCCATTGTTTTAAACAATTAAACTCAGGCCCTTTCTGGTACAATCTTTAAGTCAAGTTTATGATACTTGTTCTAACACCTAGAAACACTCCTTAGTGTTCTTTGGATTTGTTCAAGTTCTAGCTAATCTGTCTTTTAGTTTCCTGCTGTTACTGAACAATTAACTTCATCTTAATTATTTAGACATGTTTTTCAGAAGACTTACTTTGATGTGTGTGGGTTTTGCCAGCATGGGTGTACAATATGCATGTAGTGCCTGTGGAGGCCACAAGAAGGCATTGAATCTCCTCGAATTGGAGTTACAGATGGGTGTGAGCCATCAGGTAGGTGCTAAGAACTGAGTCAGATCCTCTGGAAGAACAGCTAATACTCAACTGCTGAGTTGTCTGTCTAGCCCTTTATCTTAATTACTAAGAAACAAAATCTGCTTTGAAGTCTCCTAAACTTCCTTGAAAAAGTTAATTTTCTTAAGAAGAGCTAAAGGGCTTTGCTTTTACAGTTTGTTTCTATCCTCCATGAGCATTTCTGTGCCAGTGCTCCAGCACTGATGGTAAGCACAACAGTCCATTTCCTTTGCAAGGGCACTTCTGTTTGCCACACTAAGCTCTGGACAGGAGTTGTAGCTTCTGATCATCCCAGCTTGCATATTCCAGTGTAGGATGGTTGACCCGATCAAGAGGCAGGTGACCTAGTATTCTTACTCTGCTCTTCTAAGGTAGATCCTACTTCACTAGTGTCTGGGGGTATAGACGACCCCAAAGCTGTACTTGCCTGAACTAGGGCTTCTGCAATATAGAGCTTGGGAGAATGATAAATGATGCCAGCCTATTTTCTGAGGGAGAATTAGGTACCTTAAACTAAACTAGAGCAACTGTAAGTTGCGACCCCTTTGGGAAAACTCTAGCTCCAAAAATATTTACATTACAATTCATAATAGTAGCAGAATTGCAGTTATGAAGTAGCAATAAAAATAATTTTATGGTCGGGTATTAAAGGGTCACAGCATTAGGCAAGTTGAAAACTACTGTACTACAGCTTAGGAGAGAGGAGGCCTTGTGTTCTGGTGATAGCCACCTCAGTTAGTGCTTCTATTTTCCTGGGTTGGGATAGGAAAGGGATTGAGAACAGATACCACAGTACCTCACTGTTCTAAATAATTACATTTCCTAGAGTGTTTCTCAGCTTACTGCATGTCTTTTGGGAAATTGCCAATGGCTTCAAAGGGTTGGACTGTTCTTAAATTTTCAGCATTTTTGGCTGTTTTGCTGGAGTCTATGGAGCTCTTTATGCTATTGTTCTATAAGCTGCAATCAAATTCTATCTAAATCTATCTTCAAGAATTCAAAATGCTGCAAATACTCTATGAAGATTTTCATATTCTTTCACCAATTATATCTAAGAGAATTCCTTTTTAATTTCAATTCAAATGCATTACTCAAAATTGGTATCATTTCTTGTCAAAGTATTTCACTAACCACTTTACTAGTCTTCCATCTTAATTTTGTTCCTTATCCAATATACCTCATCCAATCTATCTTCTTGGTAGTAGAATGAACCACCTTAAAGTCCCTTGATTATCTACATTGAATGGTTCTCTATGGATTGCAGACTATAATTTCAGACTATTTAGCATGCTATACAAGTCCTCAAATAGCTAGCCCTAACCTTCTAGCTAGAAATCTACCCTTACCTTGATGACAAGTTTCTTTCAAACTTCTGTACTATATACTTATTATTAGTCCCTTCCCCTTCTGAAATGTAAATTTTGATTTATTCAAACTTTTTTCTCAAAGACTTAATCAAATAATATCTACTTTATTACAAGCACTTATCAAGGTCAGCTAATTGAACTGAAAATTAAGTTAGGAGTCAATAAACATTTGTTTAATGAATATATCTCATGAAGCTTTTTAATGTATCTCTCTTTCTATCTGGGGGAATCACATTTAAAACCATATTTAGTGCTTGCTTTGTTTTTTTTTTTAAAGCTAGGCAGTGATAGAGAACACCTTTAATACCAGCACTCAGGAGGCAGAGGCAAGTGGATCTCTGAGTTTGAGGTCAGCTGGGTCTACAGAGAAAATTCCAGTACAGCCAGGGCTACACAGAGAAACCCTGTCTCAAAAAAACCCCACAAAACCCCCAAAATACTTTAACAACAAGATAAACAGCTTCCAGAGTTGGCATTAAAATATTATTCAAAATGAAATTATAACTACCATTCTATTTAAAAAAATAGAACAAAATTATATTTATTCTGGAAGAAAGTTCTCATCTAAAAGAAGACTAATTGGATAGTTAATTTATAGTTTCACAGAAAGGTTATTCAGACTCCAGGCCATGTGTTCTGGAAGAAAAATTAAAGAGTTTATCACCAAACATTTATTTGAAAAGAGAGAAGACTATTCTGAGGGGATTCACATTTTGGGTGCCTTTAGTACCGAGGAACTGGCCAAACAGGAAGACAAAGAAATTGAAATATCAAAAATACAGCATTCAGGACTAAGCAAAAGGCTCAGCTGTAAAAGTACCCACTTTGCAATGATAAAGATTTGAGTCGTGATCTCCGGCCACCACATAAAAGCTGGGAATGTCATGTACATCTATAACTCTAGCTCTGGGGAAGGTGAGAGGGAGGCAGAGTCCCAGTGCTCACTGGTTATTCTGTCTAGCTTTGGGTTCAGTGAGAGACCCTGTTTCAAAAGATAAAATGAAAAGTAATGGTAGAAGACACCTGATATCAATTTCTGACCTCCACACACACAGGCAGACCCATGAACATGCACTTCTAGCCACATATGAACACACACACACTACAGATACACACACAAGCATGGCACTAGCTTGATATGATGGAACACACCTATAATCTCATCTAATTGAGAGTCTGACAAAGGAGATTATAAGTTTAAGTCTAGACTGGGCAATTTAGTGAAACTCTTTCTCTCAAAAAAATTTGAAAAGCTAGGATTTTAGCTTAGTGGCAGAGTGCTTGCCTAGCATGTGTGAATCCCTGTGTCAAAACCCCAGCACCACAGTTAAAAAAAAAAACACACGGGTACTGTGAATACATTAACTTATTCAGAATGGTCTGGAAATGTTCTTATTAAGTTTAGGAACTGGATATACTAGGATTACTTCCATTTTTAGTTTTACATCTATAAAGGAAACTATATTGTTTGTTTTGAGACAGGATCTCACTATATAGCTTTGACTGGCCTAGAAGTTGTTATATAGACCAGGGCTGGCCTGGAACTTACAACAATCCTTCTGCATCTGCCTCCTAAGTGTACAAATGTGAGCTACTATATTACTTATAATTTTCTTCTACATATCAAGCATCAAAATATAATTACAAATTATTTACATAGAATATTGTTTAACAAAACATATATTTAGATTCAGATCATACTCACAATGAGTATACAAAGTAGATGTTTCTATAGCTACCCTAATCACAGGCATATTACTATAGTATGAAAATAAGAAATAAACCTTCAACCTTCCCACCTATATCCTGGCATCTGAGAATTAATAATAAAAATGCCTGTCTAAAGATCTAGTCAAGAATTTCATGTGCCTGTTTTTTAAAAAGTATTAATTAGATTCTCAATACAAATTTGTTTCTCAATAAAATAATATATTGCCTAGACCTCAAAAAACTTTTCTAGCTGTATAAAACTCACAAAATTCCATTATTTATAAGGTACTTATTTGAGCACTATAAAGAGATATTTTATTTTCTGGCCAATACCTACAGAGAAGCCAAAAGAACCAGAGCAGATGCTCCAAGCCCAGGGGCATGCAGTAATTCTCTCCTTGTACTGACCTGAGGCAGTCATTTGTGCTAGAAAGAGCAGGTACACAGAAGTAGCATCCAACTGCAGGTGTCCCCACTGGTCATCACCCACTACTGTGGCACAAGTTTTGGTGTTGTACTTGGCATGGAGGCTATCCTTAGTACTCTGACTATACTTGAAGGACTCTACTTTATCCACCTGAAGAGAAAACAGCATAAGAAGGAGAGTTAGAAAGTTAGCCCATACGCTATGTATCTGTAGTGCTATGGCATATACCACTGAACTCCACCTTCCCTAAGCATAACCCTGAGTGAATATTTAAGATACATACTTATCTGTTTTCCGCTACACCATGTGCTACTTTTAATAAAAAAAAACAACAAATGGTCAAAGCAGCTATTTCCTGTCCATTGCCTTTCTTCTATGCTTTTCAAATGGTTGCTTTGTCATATTGTAGAGAAACTGGAAGTTCAAATGTATTAACACTTTAGTAAGATAACCCAGTGTTACACATTTGTTCCTGAAATTAAAGTAGAAATATACAGATACATTGAAAGAGGATATTTTTATTATATGTGTGTACATGGTAGTTTGTAAGTGTGGATACCCCCAAAGGCCAGAAGAGGGCATGAGATTCCTTGTGAGCCGCCCAACATGGATGTTGGGAACCAAACTCAAACTCAGGTCCTCTGCAAGAGGTGCTCTTTGTTCAGGTCCTCTGCAAGAGCAATATGTGCTCTTAACCACTGAGCCATCTCTCTAAGTTTTGAAGATGCCATGAGAAGAGTTAATGAGAACCATACAGAGTCTCAGAGAAATAGTATTATAGAAAGCTGAAATAACAAATTAGAAGAGAACCATTGGGAGTTGAGGTATAAGTTTAGTGATAATGTGTTCTGAGGATGCATAAGGCCCTGGGTTCAATTTGTAACACACACACACACACACACACACACACACACACACACACGGGGCAGGGGGAGCCTTGTGAGTGAGCGAGCAGGGGTGGGGTGGGGGAGTGCAAAAGTCCAGACAGGAAACCTTGGGTATAAGGCAATAGTTCTTGACCTAATTCCTGAAATGTAGTTGTTATTATTTATGCCTCTGATATACAATAACCAGGACATTTTAAATATGTTCATTAAATTTGTGACTATACATACTCAATAAGATAGAAAGTATACATATCTGAAATACAAATGAAGCAGAAAAGACAGAGAGAAAAATGATATATGTGAACAAACTAGTAAAGAGATATATACAACAATTAATTGTATATATATTAAAAAGTCATTTGCAGATAAGTTTACAAGTTGAGCATTGATTTCTTTCTACTTTCACAAAGTTAAGTCAGATTAAATATGTACATGTTTTAAGATCCTAGAATAAAGGCTTATTACTAAAAAAATGTTTGTGTGGAGAAAATGTCATAAACTCAAAAACTGTAAAAATATTTGCAATGTATGTGACAAATGATTAATATCCTTAATGTACAAGAACTCAGTAGGAGAAAAACAAATAAGCTGTCAACAAAAGGAGGTAAAGCTCTAGCAAGTAATTCACCAGCAAGGGACTGCAGATTTCCAATTCACATACAAAAGAATATTCAGCTACACTCAATGTCAGGGAATGCCAGTTACTTCAAGTTAAAGATCCTTTGTTCCTGATCATAAAATTAAAAATACTTTGATTTTTTTTCTAACTACATTTTACATCAAATCTCATCTGGTGGAAACACTAAATTCAAATCAATATAGGGCTATGTATACGCTTTATTCCATTTACACTAAAAGGAATGACTCCCAATCAAGAAATGGTTTTATATTGTAGAGTATTCTTCTCTTTCCACTGAATATATGAGAAATTATATGATACATGTACTTTGCTATCTTTTAAAAATCTAAAAATTTATTACTAGAACTGATCTGGACCTAAGAGTTTAAACAGTTCTAAAAAAATTATTTGTAAAAGGAGGAAAAATCCTGAAAGGGAATATTCCCGTTGTAATAGGGTGGTGTAAGTCTCTGTGACATCCCCACCTGAGAGTTCCAAACTTTCTAAAATTAGAGTGTACTATTTGTGAATCCGAAAAAAGGCTCTAGGCATTATTGGGAAGTTGTGAGGCTACTGTCTTGTTATGCGTTGTTACCATTGCCATACCTGTCTGATCATGCAGTGCAGCAGTCCCCTCATTAACTTCACTACACTCTGCAGAAATAAATGGAAACAAGGCTGTTATAAACATACTGAGCTACAAGAACACTGACTCAGCAACTTCAGTCGGTACATGACCTTTGGAGAACAAGTAACCCTATCCTGGGTTCTAGTTACATGGCATTTACTTTATAGGTACACAGAACAGATTGCAGCTAAAAAATTAAATCAAAAGCCATAGGTTATGATTCCTTGGATTTAAATAATAATATAAGTTTGGCAGTTTTACCTAAAAATAAGGCAACCATCTAACAGGGGAGATGAAACAGCTAGAGAAAAGGAACAAGTCAACTTACATGGTATATACCCTACAGTCTCCATAGCATCTTTGAATTTTTTTCATTTTATTTTTTAAAGATTTTTTTTCATTTTATATGTATGGGTGTTTTGATTATTTGTATATATACAGATCATATGCATGCCTGGCATAAGTAGTGAATATGTTTTAGAACATATCAGCATAGAATAGCTTCTCCAATTCTCTACAAAGCTTTCTGTTTCACAATCTAGAAGATCTTAAATTGGCCTTGTGTCCCACAGATCATACTATGAGCAATTTTTAAAGTAATACTGTGAGGGTGCCCATAAAATGAGGACACCTTTAAGAGAAAGAGTGACAATTCACTACTGTTTGGTCTAGTACTGGTTTGGTTTTACTTGGAAAGGCGGGTTTTCAAGCACACAGAGTTTGAAGAGCCACAGGATACGCAGAGAAAACTATTAAGACAAATGAAAACTGGAGTTTGGATCACAGCTAAGATCAGAGTTAAAGGAACAGATCTGCATAGAAAAGCCATGAAAACAAAAGACGAGAGAGGAAACAAGAAAGTAAAATAATCAGAAGTGGAAGCAGCCAAAGAGAGACCTTGATTTACCTGAGTGTTTATTTTTATAGCTATGATATGATATCTATATGCCCAAGAAAGGGAACATTTGTAAAAGCATACCTATGAATAATTCCAATATAGAATATAGAAGTTAGTTAAACCTATTTCTTCTCATCCACAATTCTTGTCTATTCTCAAATTTTATGAGAGAGAAGCTAAAATAACAGTTGAAACAAAGAGTATAAATGATTAACACGGTTTTGGGGGAAATCTATACAGTAATGTTAAGTTGGCAGTAGGTAGAAATTTAATCCATGGATATACTGGATTTAATCTATGTTCATTTACTAGTTACAGGTCAGTTATTATCTAGGCACATTATTAGATCTGTCTATATTAGAATCTCAAATTGTTTTAAAGTAAGGTCCAGTAAGGATATCTCTGAAAAGCTTTCCAAGCAATTCCAATGTATGGCCAGAGTTTAGATTACTCATCTGGGTCAGGGACAAATCCAACCCATCACTGTTTCTGTCTATACAGTTATTGGAATATTGCCATGCTAATTCTTTACATATCATCTTTGGTTCTTTTCTGTTATACCTACAGAGCAGAGTAATTAGAGACAAGTGAACTATATGCCAAACATACTGACCATCTGACCCTTTACAAAGATGGGTGGGTTTCTAAATTAATGCTGACATAAGTTTTTAAAACATCAGACCTAATAATCAAATTTATTTTGATCCTTTAAACAAATCCATATAAAATTTAGTAATTCCCACAAAAGCTTTTCTGAAATTATTTCCCATTTTCACAATGTACTGAACCATTATAAAGTTACTAATATGGTGATATAAAAATATTTTCAGCTATGTGAAAGGTCATATAACAGAACACTAAAATTTTAGAACTGGCAATTCAGCTTTTTCCTCATTTTTCCACTTGGGTCAAATAAGGAAAGAAACCAAATCAGCATTATGATGCGACAACAGATTTATTCTAATGATCTTGAAATGTTTTGAACAAATTATATCAGACATGTATTTACAGTTCTGCTGATATTAATCTATAGCAATCAATACAAGGAACAAGCTACCAAAGTACTAAAGTATCACAATACCAAAACATTCAGAGTAGAATACAGGACTAGGGGTTTAATAAAAAACATTCCTACATTTTCCAAATTTCTATTATGGCATTATTTCTACAAAAGGTCTATACTTCCTAGGCTAGAGCAAAACTCCATTAAGTTTTGTGTCTATTGCTATTGTGCTATTGCTATTCACAAGGTAGTGAGACTTGTCCCACTGCCGGCAACTACAGCTTCTGATTATATTGCTACTCTTAAAAATACCAAATCCCAATATCCTGACTTACAGATCACAAATGGAGTTCAAGGGAAACGACAGGAGAAAATGGCTGGTCTGGTAAGGCTCCTCTCTAATGGCAACAGATCCACGTATACTTACAACTAATAGCAGAGTACTTTATCATTACAGAGTTTATGGAATCCAAACAATGCCAACTTATTGCTCTTTTAGACACTTGAGAGGATGTAGTTCCGTTTGTGCTCAGAAGTTCCTTAAAGGATGCTAATTTATTGAGGGGAAGATGCCTTAAAAGTTGGCTTAAAATCATCTCCAAATGCTGACTTCAATTTGTCCCGAGGCAGGCAACAAGCTCTCTAAAATAGTGGTCATAACTATAAAAATCAACAAAGTCATACTTCTGTCTGATGAGGAAGGCCTGTTGATTTGTGCCAGTTATGTGTATATAAATACCACAATTATTTTTCAAAAATAAGTAAAATAGTACTTATCTGCTCCCAAATAGTCTTCTCAATGAAAACAAAATGGTGGAATCTGAAAATACACTTAGAGGATTATTAACTTTAGGACTATCAGGGTAGGATTTTGAAAAGTAGTGAATATACCGCACCCCTTTCCTTGAATCTGCTAGTTTCAAGTTTCCACTGCAATAACCAAATCAAACTGCTTCCGTCAGAGTACAGGGAAACTTTATAGAATGCAATTTCAGCAGGATGGCCTACGAGCGACATTTCCTTCAGCTCCCACTCCCCCTACCACAACCACACACAGCTCCACATCTCTACATGATTCTGTTTGGATTACCTGCTCCAGCTCATAGGCCTTCGCCTTGTCCTCATCACGGTCTGCGTTTTTCCGATATGCCAGGCCCAAACCCCACACAGCCAGGATGCTATACACATTATCTCGGACCCAGGCATCTTTCTGATCATAGCTGGCTGGAAGCAATCCTGTCACTGGATTCTGCAAGATCAACCAAGGGAGGACAGGCAGCTAACCTCAGAGAGTAAAAGGAAACACAATCTATGGAATAGTTTATTTGGAAATCTTAGTCTTTCTCCTACTTCCCCATTCTTGAGTTTTAGAACTTTTTTTTTTTTTACCAATTTCAGGCAGACATTATCCCCCAGCTTTACTGAGTTATAACTGACAGTAAAAATTATACAGATTTACAGTGTGCAACAGGTTAATCTGACACATACATGAATCTATGCTAATGTAACCACCACCTCACTTGGTGTGGTGGGATTTACTCTTTCAGCAAATCTCAGGTATACAATTCAAGTACTATGGAATAGTCAGTGTGCTACTGATGTTAGTCAGTGTTGCAGAACATACTTGTTTTGTAACAGAAAGCTTGTTCTCTTTCCGTGTGCTATCTTAAGACTGAGAAAGAGCCGGTTGAAGGGTTACAAATCCAAATGTGGGTATTATTAAAATAAAGGCACTATTAAAGTTATTATCAAATGTATTACTAAGAATTGCTAACAGCATTTTTTAAAAATGTATTTTTTCAGTTAAATTCAACTACGAATGAAGTAAAGGAGTAAAAAATATATTTAGAAATAAATACAGTCAGGTGTGGTGCCTTATGCCTGTAATTTCTTGGCTGGAGAGACTGAGCAGGAGACTGATGCTACTTCAAGGCCAGCCTTGGCTACATACTGAGTTTCTGTCCATCATGGGCTACAGAGTAAGACTTGGTTTCAAAAACAAACCAAACAACTCCAAACAGTATACATTAGCCAGGTGCAGTGGTATATACCTGTAATTCCAGCACTGAGGGGCTGAAGCAGGAGGATGGAGAGTTTGAGGTCAGCCTGGGTTACAGGGTGAAATCCTGTCTCCGGCAAACAAACAAAACAAAAACAACTTAGGAAACAAACAACAACAGCAAAACCCCCACTGGTTTATGATCTGTTATCCAAACTCAGGAGGCTGTGGCTTCCAAGTTCAAGGCCAGCCTAAGCCATGGAGCAAAACTATTTAAACAGAAGTATACACAACGTGCCTTGACCTTGGCAATAGTCTAAGGTCTCTTAGGATGGCTAAATGTTCTCCTACATCTTTGCGGGGGAGTAGAAGTAGATAGCTGAAACCCGGGGTGAGGGTGTCAGTAAACAAGTGTTATCACCTCTTGCAACTCTGCTCCTGGTACCCACCTGTAGCCGGGGGTGGGGGGAAGTGGGATTACTGCAGAGGGGTGGTAGTTGTGGTTATTCATGCCACACTTTGGTTCTTCCTCAGGTTCAACGTGTAACTTTCCTGCAGGATCTTTTAGGGCCTCCCCACTGACAAACGCTTTCGAGGGTTCACCCAGGGTCAGTGTCCAACTGCTCACACTTCACCCTTGCTTACTCTTACCTGATGACACAGGATGGTCTGATGCACTAGCCGAGCATAGCCGTCCAGGCGGACCCCTGAGTTACTCCGACTCCTCATCGCGCCAAGTCCCTAATCCCCCAGTCCACACCAGCTTGGAGAGCAGGCCTGCTGAAACCTTCGGAGTGCACGCTCACTCGCTTGGCCGATGGTTTCCGCGCGGCGCCCCGCTCCAGCGGCCTCGGAGTCCACTTTAGGTGGCGGCTCAGCTTCCCGTGGTCTAGGCTTCAACTCGCAACGTCCCCGGTCTCTACTCAGTCCCCCGGGAGCCGAACCGGCATCCTCCGTTGGACTGAGGGAGACCTCACCAGCCCGGAGCCTCCAGGCTGGCAACTGTGGCGGGTCAGCTACCGCGGCCCCGCCTCCCCTGGCGAGCACGCGAGGGCGGGGCGTGGGTCCTGCAGCTGCGCGCTGCGCCCACGGGCTGGCCGCTGGGGCGCGTGGGGGGGGGGGGCGGCCCGGGGCGGCCCTCCGCCCAGAATGTGTCGCCGTAGGCAATGTGCTCTCCTGAGGTTATTTTTGAAACACTACAAGTGACTATTTTAATTTTGCACGCCTGTTGTGTGCACAGGCTGTTGCTCTCACTTCTGAGGGACTAGTTTTAGGAACCCACGGGAACTTGGAAAGTGAAAGGAGAGACGACGCGCATTTGCGCTCAAGGGCTGAGCGGTTCGATTTCCGGATCTTTGACAAAAAAGTAGGATTAAACTCTGAAACCAAACAAAAGAGAGCTCCCTGGGGTTATTGGCTCCTTAGAGACGCCCGAGTCCAGGGCGTGGGAAGGAAGAAGCAGAGATCTTTGAGGAAGCAAGTGTTGCAGGCAGGGAACAGGGCAAAGAGCAAGCAGCAACCGAGGGTAGCCTTGGTGGGACAGCTGGCATTGGAGTACCTGCTTTGGCAGGCTTCCCCCTAGTGTTGCCATGACAACAAAGATTCAGCTGAAAATAAAGCGGGAGAGGGGTTAGGGAAGAAGGCTGCAGAGGACACTGTGACAGGCTTGGGGAATCTGCCTCCTGCAAGAAGTCCCCAGGGCCTTTGCTTCCTTGCTCTACGGTCCCTACCCCCCATCTTTTTCTCTCTACTGTTCCAAACCCTGCACCCCAGTCAGGGCTCAGCTGGAGTACCACCTGCTTTCTGAATTGCGGGGTAAGCGTGAGACTGTCGCTTGACCTTTCCAGTTCTAAATCTAAGCCTTCCCTGGCCACCTCCCTCGGGCCACAGTGATTTTGCATTTTCGTTCATCTTTTTTTTTTTCTTCTTAAGTTTCTTCTCTCCTTACAAGCTGCTTCTGAACCACCGCCACCATGGCCTCGTCCTCACTAAGTATAATAGGCACCTTGGAAGGTGACCAATGAATCTTTGCTAATGAAGATTGAAGGCTGAGTGCTCAAGAATGCTGAGCTGGGATTTTCTGGTTAAACAGCCAGTCAGTGATGCAGTTCAATACAGTGACATGGACTTCTCGGGCAGGCAGGCAAATAGTTTCCATTGCAGTCACTACCTACGCAAATGCAGTGACTGGCAAATAAGCCACTTCAAGGCCTTAGTGCACAGGAAAGGGGAGTTCAGTTTGGAGAGTATCCCCTGCTCAGGTCCCTAACTCCCTGATAGCTTGCTTTCACTCAGACTGTAGCCTCAGCCACCTTTTTCTCTACCCTTGTCCCCTTCAAGTGTCTGTCCTCTGGACTTTTTTCATCTCAATATTATCTAAACACATTTTCAAAGCATTAAAACAATATCGGATCACCGAAGAAAACTTGCAAAATACAAAAAAGTGAAATCAAAATTTGAAACCATCCGTCATGCCCCACACCACCACCTGTTGACACTTACATGCATTTTCAACTGTTTATATTCCTTCTGCATAGATCTCCCTTCACCTCCTAAAATCATAAGTGGATCAGGAATGGCAGATGTGAGCTATCACTAAGAAGGGTAGCTAGCTGGCTAGCAATAGACCCTGTTGGCTGGCATTGCCTGGGTGCTTTCATCGTCAGTCCAATTTAGATTTTCAGTCTTGTAGTCTTAGAAACCTGATCTGCTCAGTGTCCCAGAACTGGTAAGACACAGGAGGCTGACTCATGCTGATTACCTCACAAGAGCTTGGTGCATGAAGACCCAGACACTGCTTGATAATGAGAACTGTACCATAGCTTACATTAACTGACCACCACATTTTCTCCCTTTAGTAAGTTGTAATCATTGATGGAGGAAGGTCATTGGTTAATTATAATAAAGAAACTGCTTGGGCTCATAGGTTAGAACATAGGTGGGAGGAGTAAACAGAACAGAATGCTGGGAGGAAGAGGAAGTGAGCTCAGACTCGACAGCTCTGCTCTCTGGAGCAGAGACGCCATGCTCCACTCTCCAGGGCAGATGTGATAGCTCTGCTCTCTGAGGCAGACACGATTGAACTCCGACCTAGGATGGATGTAGGCTAGAATCTTCCTGGTAAGCGCACCTTGTGGTGCTACATAGATTATTAGAAATGGGTTAAGAGGTTGAAACTAATGAGCCAGGCAGTATTTAAAAGAATATAGTTTCCGTGTAATTATTGCGGGGCATAAGCTAGCAGGCGGCCGGGGTGCTGGGGACGCAGCCCCGCCGCTCCTATTACTACCAATCATTATTATATAACTTAAATAATGGTCCTATTAGGTAGATACACTCCTGATTAGCATACATTAGTTGTACAAAATAGTGAGTTTCTTTAAAATGCACTCATAATTAAACCTTAGAGGTGGAGAAGTGACGGCACATGAAAATTAAGTCCTAGTTGGCAGTGGGATCTATGTTGGTTTCATGTATCTTCCAGGGCTCACTGGTACATTTTTAAAAGTCTATCAAAATTATAAATCAAATTAGAGTTGTCAGTCTGAAATCACTGTTTCTTTTAAAAATTATTGTCATATAAAAGTTGTACATACTTATGGAGTGCCATGTGATGTTTTGATGCATACACATTTTGTATAATATTTAAATTAGTATGTAAGTAAACTTTTTATAAATAGAGTTGAACTATTACAAATAAGGTTAAATATCTTCTACCAGAGTCTTCTTCATCCCCTTCCTGAAGGCAGCTGCCATGATTGGATTGACTTGTGTCCTTCCAAATTGGTTCTGAAGGATTTATACGTATATTTGGAAATATGCATATGAAAAAATGTACTATCACTTTATCTGTGTCTTAAAAATTGTCATTTATTTATTTTTTGTATGTACGTATGTGATGTATGTGTATATCCATCTGTGGGGGGGGAGAGTGTGTGTTAACCAGCAGAGGTTGAAGTTAGGAGTCCTTCTTATCACTTGCCACTTTGTCTTTTGAGAGGAGCCTTCCCACTAAAGCTTGAGCTCACTATTTTAGCTGTCTCCTTCCCCCAAGTGCTAGGGCTACAATCGAGCACAACCACTTCAAGCTTGTTCATGGGTGAAGGGCATCTGAATCTCTGAGCCATCTCCCCAGACTTCCTTTTTTCTTTTTTCTTTCTTTTCTTTTTTTTGAGAAAGTCCTCACTTTATAGCCTTGGATTGTCTATACTCATTATTTAGACTAGGCTTGTCTGGAACTCACCAAGTATAACAGGGTAGCTTCAAACTTGCACAGAGATTCTCCTTTCTCAGTCAGTACTTGACCTCTCAGATAGAACAAATAAGACAATTGGGGGAGATCAAAAGGATTCAAATAGGAATGGAAGAAGTCAAAGTATCTTAATTTGCAAATGATATGGTGATATACATAAGTGACCCTAAAAATTCCACCAGGGAATTCCTGCATCTGATAAACACCTTCAGCAAATTAGTTAGATATAAAATTAACTCACATAACTCACCTTCCTAAATACAAATGAAAAATGGACTGAGAAAGAAATCAGGGAAACAACACACTTCACAATAGCCTCAATAATATAAAATATATTGGAGTTACTCTACCCCAGCAAGTGAAAGACTTTTATGATAAAAACTTTGAGACATTGAAGAAGATATCAGAATATGGAAAGATCTCACATGCTCATTGATATTGATGGATAGGATTAACATAGCAAAAATGACTACCATACCAAAAGTGATCTACAGATTCAATGCAATCTTCATCAATATTCAAACACAATTCTTCACAAATCTTGAAAGGAAAATCTTCAACTTCGTATGTAAACACACACACACAGAGCTTCCAGTGTAGTGTTTTTATGGGATTTCTGAGTGTGCAAATGAATTGGTCTCTGTTTCTTGTGCCTTCTCATGGGCTCTTCTGCTAGGTTTTGTTGTTGTTGTTGTTCTGTTACGTGTTATTTTATGCTGATGTGTTAGTTTTTATCTTATTATATTTTATTTTACCATTATGACTCAGAAGACTGATGTTTTTAAATAAGAAACAGAAAGGGATTAGATCTGTATGGAATGGGAGAAGAGGAAGAACTAGTGTGAGTAGGGGGAAGGGAAACAGTAACCAGCATATATTGTGAGAAAAAAGTCTATTTTCAATAAAAGGAAAAAACCATAAAAATAAATGATAAATCATATCAATATAAAAGTATTGACTTAAAAATAAATGTATGTAACATTTATTATCAGTAACATAAAAGAAATCAGTAAAAAAGGAAAATAAAGGTGAATAGTGTTGCTGGTGAGATAGTTCCGCAAAAGGCATGTATTGTTCTTGCATCGGATCTAGGCTGGATTCCCAGCACCCACATGGTGGTTTGTAGCCATCTGTAATGCTATATTCAGGAATCATATACCTTCTGACCTCCTTGGGCACCAGGCATACACATGGTACACATACATAAATTCAGATTAAATACTCAAACACGTAAAACAAATCTAAATTGCAGAAATAGAGAAGGGTGGGTAATAATACCATGAAAGCTAAAAGAGGATTCCTGGGGGTGGAAAGGTACTAGAGAGTGCAGGAGTGGGTCAGCATATTAAGGCAAGCAACAAAACCCAAATTATGTATGAAAATGCTATAATGAAATGGGTTACTTTGTATACTAATTAAAAAGTAAACATTTTTCATTGTACTAATTTTAAAAAGATCTAGTATAAGTTCAATTGCCTAATGTAATAGTTTTTATGATTTTTTTCTTTGTATGTCGGAGTAGATGTGCACATGTGAATAAGGACCAGAGATCAACATTAGGCATCTTTCAGGTGCTACACATCTTGATTATTTATTTATTTATTTATTTATTTATTTATTTACTTTTAACTTTTTTTTATTGAGAAAAGGAAAAAAAAGTTTCTGCCTCCTCCCAGCCTCCCATTTCCCTCCCCCTCCT
>NW_026068200.1:918461-922076 GCF_014885135.2 Alexandromys fortis
AGTACTTGTCTCTGTAGTTCCTGTTCGTTTACCCAGATTTTCCATCTCCAACCTTCCCTCGGTTTGTGTTTTCTTCATTACTTCCATTTCATTCTTCAAGTCTTGAACCGCTTCCCTTACCTGTTTGATTGCTTTTTCTTGTTTCTCTTGGTTTTCTTGGGTATCTTTGAGTGATTTATTCATTTCCTCTACCTTTTTGTTTGTACTCTCTAATTGTTTATGGCAGTTTTTCACCTCCTGTTTAAGGTCTTCTATTATATTCATATAATTCACTTTTGAGTCGATTTCTTCTAATTCTTCTGGAGTAGGGTGTACAATTCTTCCTATTTCGGGATCCCTTGATTCTGGTGATGTCATGTTGCCTTTCAGGTTGTTGGAGGAAGTCTTGCATTGGCGCCTTCCCATCTCCTCCTTCAAATGGAGCCAGGAGAGGCCTAGTGTCTTGGTCCAGTCTTTGCTGTGACTGAGTCTCTGGGTGTATCTCTTCAGTGTAGAAGCAGGGACCGTCCCATCAAGCTGGAACTCCTCGGCACCCAAACATGGACGACCATCCAGGTGGAACTCCTCAGCACCGCTCTGGGTGGGTTGTGGATGCAAGCCCAATGTCTCTCCTGGTGCCCAGATCGGATCTCTTTGCTGCTTGGGAGGCTCGTAAACAAAGGGCCTACCTTGCTTGCTACAGGCAGGCTATTGAGACAAAGGAGTGACCCGATTTTTTATTTATTTATTGTGCCTCTTCCCTGCCACTGCCTCCCATTTCCCTCCCCCTCCCCCAAACAACTCCCCCTCCCTCATCAGCCCGAAGAGCAGTCAGGGTTCCCTGCCCTGTGGGAAGTCCAAGGACCTGCCACCTCCTTCCAGGTCTAGTAAGGTGAGCATCCAAACTGCCTAGGCTCCCACAAAGCCAGTACGTGCAGTAGGATCAAAACCCAGTGCCATTGTTCTTGAGTTCTCAGCAGTCCTCATTGTCTGCTATGTTCAGCGAGTCCGGTTTTATCCCATGCTTTTTCAGACCCAGTCGAGCTGGCCTTGGTGAGTTCCCAATAGAACATCCCCATTGTCTCAGTGTGTGGGTGCATCCCTCGCGTTCCTGAGTTCCTTGCTTGCACATCTTGATTTTTGAGACAAGACTGGAGCTCTCTGATTAGCCTAGGTTGGCTGATCAATGAGCCCTAGGGGATCCATCTGTCTCCATCACTCCAAAGCTGAGATCACAGAGTATATCACCATGTCTGGACTTTATGTTGATTCTGAGACTTGAACACACAAACTGAGCTTTCTCCCCAGCCTTAATCCTTTTTGCTTTGTGACGTTAATTGTAATACAAAGAAAATAAATAGAAAACCCTCTTGTTCTCACAACTGGCCATTCTCTTCTCTGTTCTTTGTAATCCTTTCCTTTTTCTTTCCTTTTTTTTTTAAAGACAGTGTCTGGCTGTCTTGTGACTCACTATGTAGACCAGGCTGGCCTTCATCTCACAGAGATCTGCCTACCTTTGCCAGGTCCTTTGCAATCTCTTTATCTTCCATATTTTTGAAGTGGCACCCAATTTTTCCTAACAGATGAGAGCCTAGAGCCAATGTCACTGCCATGTCAGTCCTGTTACTTCCCAGGAATATTCTCCTCAGAGAAGAAAAAGCCTGCCTAAGCCAGGCATGATGGCATAGACATTTAATACCAGCATGTAGGAGGCAGAAGCAGGCAGATCTTTGTGAGTTTGAGGCCAATCTAGTTTACAAAGTAGGTTACAGGACAGCAAGTGCTACACAGAAGGGCCCTGTCTCCAACAACAACAACAACAACAAATAATCCTCTAGGAGTTATGGACAGTTTTGTCTGGAACCATCATGACTGATCTTACTAGAATCCCTAAAAGTTCCTCTTTTAAGCAACAGTATGTCATAGAAAATATGCTCATATTTTATTTCCCCTTCCTACATCTAGGCATCAATTTCCCCTCAGAGGTCTGTTGTCTGTTGTATTGTAGTTTCTCGTAAGTATTCTATGCCCTTTCCCCATCAAAATGGTAAACCTCTATAATTCCTGGAGGGTTATATCTTCCCTCCTTTTAAATAGGATGACAATTTGGCTCTTAACAACATTAAGTGGAGCACTCTAGTAAATACTGTGGGTTTTGTGTAGAGACACTCCAAATATGAATTATCTATGTATGTACTGTGCTCCTAAGACATAATAGCAATAGTATGACAAGGCACATAGTCCAAAATCTGTGCCCCCACGACCCTGTTGCTCTTTCACAGAAGGCAGAATCACAATTTTTCACTGAAGCTTACTTTTGGATCCCGGGCAGTGGCCTCTGTTATAGTCACCTAATTTCAATCACTAGACTGCCAATATCTTCTAGAACATTGCTGCACCAGCAAAGACCAATTTTAAACAGAGTTTCTTCTGCTTGGTCACTTGAGACTGGCAGATACTACCAAGCTTCATGTATTCATTCCTCTCAGATATTGCCTAAATGTAGAACTATCTGGTTATTTTTCCTCTAGGCTTCTCTATATGCTGCTCATTCTTGAATGAAATCTACCTTTTAATTTCATGCATTAAAAGATCTTTTTTATGTACTCTGCTACTTTTATAGTGTTTTCTCTAGCTCTTTGTCTTATTGAAGCAATAAAAAATAGGTAAATGTCATTTTTTAATGTTTGTTAAGCTCACCTAGAGAGACACCGGCTCTGCAGCGTTTCCCGGTAAATGATTCTCTTGTGGTCCTACCTTTGTCCTATGTAGACATGAGAGGGCAGAGAAACATTACTTTAACTTTTCAAGTTAATACAGTTATAGTACTACAGCTTAGAGATAATGCTACAGTAATACATCTGGTTTCAAATGTGTTGTTTCCATACTATTTGTGTGATATTGGCCATTAAATTAATCCTGGTAAACTTGTGCCTTTATTATTAGTAAGGATAATAAACCTGTCTCTCTGTTTAGAGGCTCAAACTTAAATGTGGTAACACAGAACATATCACTTTCTGGTGCTATCAGCTAGAAATCTTCCACAAGCATGTTATAGCTATGGTCATGGGTGCTCTCTGCTATGTCCTCCACCATTGCTTTCCTGAGGAACATGACTCATGACAGATATCACGAACCTCATTAGAGTACAACCAGTGAGATGCAAAAGACAGAACCAGATATTCTGAGCTAGAAAAAAGTCTCTCTGTTTGAGTGCCACCATGTGGCTTAAAGAGGCATGCAAGAATGCACCTTTGAAACCAAATATGAGTGAGTACATCCCATGTTCCTCTTTTTGGGTCTGGTTTACCTCACTCAGGATAGTGTTTTCTATTTCCATCCATTTGCCTACAAACTTCAAGAAGTCCTTGTTTTTTACTGCTGAGTAGTACTCTAATATGTATATATTCCATACTTTCTTGATCCATTCTTCCGTTGACGGGCATCTAGGTTGTTTCCAGGTTCTGGCTATTACAAACATTGCTGCTATGAACATATTTGAGCATATATTTTTGTTGTATGATAGGGCATCTCTTGGGTATATTTCCAAGAGTGGTATTGCTGGTTTTTAGCCAGAAATAAAGGACATTGAGCCTATAATTCATGATCCTAGAGAAGCTAAATAAGAAGGTGAAC
>NW_026068200.1:922132-924333 GCF_014885135.2 Alexandromys fortis
GGAAAATTTTTTTTTCAATAAAAAATTATATTAAAAAAAAAAAGAAACTCAGGACTGCGAGGGGTGCACCCACACACTGAGACAATGGAGATGTCCTATCGGGAACTCACCAAGGCCAGCTAGATTGGGTCTGAAAAAGCCTGGGTTAAATCAGGACTCGCTGAACTGAACATAGCGGACAATGAGGACTGCTGAGAAGTCAAGAACAATGGCAATGGGTTTTTGATCCTACTGCACGTACTGGCTTTGTGGGATCCTAGGCTGTTTGGATGCTCACCTTACTAGACCTGGATGGAAGTGGGTGGTTCTTGGACTTCCCACAGGGCAGGGAACCCTGACTCCTCTTCAGGCTGATGAGAGAAGGGGAGTTGATTGGGGGAGAGGAAAGGAAATCGGAGGCGGTGATGGGGAGGAGACAGAAATCTTAAATAAATAAATAAATAAATAAATAAATAAAAGAATGCACCTTTGAAAAGTGGCTTGGAAGCCATTTAGCAAAAAAAGCGGAAAGAGTATTGGCTTCTTTGTTTTCTTGATGTTCAGAGTTTTTTTTAGTTCTTTAAGCTATGGATGTTCTGTTCAGAAACTCTTTTCCTGTGCCAATGAGTTCAAGACTATTCCCCACTTTGTCTTCTATCAGGTTCAGTGTATCTGTCCTTATGACCAGAAAAGCTGTGGGATCTGATGTTGTAGGAGGCTATTGGTTTGTCCCCGGTTGCTCAGCCCTGAAATAATTACACAGAAACTATATTATTTAAAACACTGCTTGGCCAATTGCTTAAGCATATTACTAGCTAGCTCTTACATCTAGAATTAACCTATCTCCATTACTTCTCGTGGCTTACCAGCAAGGTTCCAGCTGACAGCTAGAAAAGGGGAGGTGATGTGGGATTCCCCTCTGTATACTGTGAATACCATTGGTTAATAAAGGACTATCTTGGGTCTGCACAGAGCAGAATAGAGGTAGGGGGACGACTAAATTGAATGCTGGGAGAAAGAAGGCAGAGTCAAGGGGAAGTCATGTAGCTTCTGCTGGGGACAGATACTGGAACCTTGCCTGTAAGCCACAATCTGAGATGACCAACAAGGGAGGAAGAGGAAAAAGAAAAAGTGTGAGGTCAGAATATTGGATAATAGAACTCAAGACTGCCTTCAAAATAAAATGCAATATTAAGAGGCATATGATCACTGCAGGGCCCTTAGGAAATGACACAATGTACAACAGTGACAAGTATAACTTGGGCCAAGGAACAGAGCAGAAAGACCTGAATTGCTTCTTCCTTTCCCTTTCCCTATCCCTTCATTTCTCCCTCATTTGTAGTTTTTCATCCATCCATTTAGTTTTCCATCAGACACTCACTCACTCTGGTACAAGGGCATGCTTGCCTGCATCTGTAACAAAGGCAAACACATCTTATGGGGAACAGAGCAGCAAGTGAGTAAGAGGGTATCAGAAAAAAACTGAAATATTTCATCAAATTGGGTTTCACTTGGGATGGGATGTTATTAAAGAGTAGGGATATCCTGTTGCTGTGTTTCATGGTGTTTTAAATATTTATTCATTTTTTTAAAAAAAAATTTCAGGTGTGATGGCTAAAGAAACTGCCTTTTATGTCAGGCATCCATCTTGGTAAATTCCTAGTAACACTGACTCAGTGACCGCCCCCAACCCAAAAATGTACAACTGTGACCATCTACTTGTTACGATATGACTTTTTTGGTTTCTGTAACTTGTTTATGCAAATACCTCAAATTGTTTTGAATTGCCTTAACAACTAAACCAGGCAAAACAGATCAGTTTTTGCTTGCTTGTGTACATATTGAAGATCTTCTTGTAGATATTGTCTTAAAAAAAAAAAACCCTTCCCTATACCTCTCCCTCAAGGCAATCTCAAATTTGGCTCAGAGATGGTCATCTTGCTAACAACTTATCAATAAATCTTTTAATTATACTTGGATTGATTCTATGATGTTTTCCCAGGGGTCATGAGCTTTATACATTTGGAGGTCCCCGTGTGATCCATGGGAGAGTCTAGACTCAGGGCCAGGGGTCTGTGGTATGCCCCAGAGGAGCAAGTTCAAGATGGACTTGACAGGCCCATGGGATCCTAAACTTCAATCTTCCAAATTTGCAAAGTGGAAGCAAAAATGAAAGGAAGGCTTGCAGGCCAGTGTGCTTCTGAAGTGCTGACTGATCGGTG
>NW_026068200.1:928233-933218 GCF_014885135.2 Alexandromys fortis
AAAAAAAATTTCAGGTGTGATGGCTAAAGAAACTGCCTTTTATGTCAGGCATCCATCTTGGTAAATTCCTAGTAACACTGACTCAGTGACCGCCCCCAACCCAAAAATGTACAACTGTGACCATCTACTTGTTACGATATGACTTTTTTGGTTTCTGTAACTTGTTTATGCAAATACCTCAAATTGTTTTGAATTGCCTTAACAACTAAACCAGGCAAAACAGATCAGTTTTTGCTTGCTTGTGTACATATTGAAGATCTTCTTGTAGATATTGTCTTAAAAAAAAAAAACCCTTCCCTATACCTCTCCCTCAAGGCAATCTCAAATTTGGCTCAGAGATGGTCATCTTGCTAACAACTTATCAATAAATCTTTTAATTATACTTGGATTGATTCTATGATGTTTTCCCAGGGGTCATGAGCTTTATACATTTGGAGGTCCCCGTGTGATCCATGGGAGAGTCTAGACTCAGGGCCAGGGGTCTGTGGTATGCCCCAGAGGAGCAAGTTCAAGATGGACTTGACAGGCCCATGGGATCCTAAACTTCAATCTTCCAAATTTGCAAAGTGGAAGCAAAAATGAAAGGAAGGCTTGCAGGCCAGTGTGCTTCTGAAGTGCTGACTGATCGGTGAGTTACTCTGTTCTGTTATAGAATCTGTACCTTTGGAGAGACAAAAGCAAGACAGGGCATGATTGTAGACCCATTCTTTGGGGCAGAGGGGACACCCTACTGTCCTTCTGGTCTTAGTGTATGAATGAAGGTGGCCACTACATGTTTGAGTCCTCTGGTCTTTTCCTAATAACACTATTGTCTTCTTATGTTGCTTTCTTTTGTCTATTAGACTTGTGTTTTCCAGTTTGTTGAAGAGATGGGAGATGGGAGTGAGACTGAGTGCAGCCAAATTGCCCTTGAGCTGCACGCGCCAACATTTTCAGTATTTCTGCTAGACAGACCTCTCCTGGCTGTCTCTATGCAAGCTCCGCCATGTAGCTTGCTCCATCTAGCCTGCTCCACCTCTGTCCCTCTCACTGGCTTCCTGGAGCCTGCTGCTTAAGATATATCAGTCACTTCTCTACAACTTTCTGTTAGCGATCTTCTATTTATTTATTCATTTATTCATTTATTTATTTATTTCTCATTTATTAAAGATTTCTGCCTCCTCCCCGCCACCGCCTCCCATTTCCCTCCGCCTCCCCCAACCAAGTCTCCCTCCCTCGTCAGCCCGAAGAGCAATCAGAGTTCCCTGCCCTGTGGGAAGTCCAAAGACTACCCACCTCCATCCAGGTCTAGTAAGGTGAGCATCCAAACTGCCTAGGCTCCCATAAAGCCAGTATGTGCAGTAGGATCAAAAACCCACTGCCATTGTTCTTGAGTTCTCAGTAGTCCTCATTGTCCCCTATGTTCAGCAAGTCCGGTTTAATCCCATGATTTTTCAGACCCAGGCCAGCTGGCCTTGGTGAGTTCCCAATAGAACATCCCCATTGTCTCAGTGTGTGGGTGCAGAGTGTGGAGGAGGCCCCTGGGCGCAAGATGGGATGGGCCAGGGAGAGAGGTTGCAGCAGAGGAGGAGCAGCCCCAGTAGAGGGGACCAGCCCTCACAGACTAACCAGGGGGTTAAGGAGGTCGGAAAATGCCCCTGCTCCATTTCCTGTGTCCTGCTGCAGGCCAAGAACACTCTCCCGACTCAGGAGGGTCTTCAGGGACAGGACCAGGCTCTCTGTTCCCCAGTGGACCTCGCCAATAAAAGGCCTACCACTCTGCAGGCCAGGCCCCAAAAAACCTACTTGATTTAATTGTAGTGGAGTGATCTGCTCTCAGTGTGGGCTTCACTGTTTCATGCTTGGACTGTCCCGCATCCGCTGGTCTCCGCCGCGTGCGTGCATCAGTGCGCCTGTCTCTGCTGCGTGTGTCTTGTTAGCAATCTTCTTAAAAATATTTTATTTATAAGTTCTTTTGTACATTTTACATACCAACCCCATTTTCCCCCTCCCTCACCTCCTCCTCCCACCATCTTTCCCACAACAAATCCCCACCCACTCCTTAGAACGGGTAAGGCTTCCCATGGCAGTCAAAAAAATCTGGCACATCAAGTTGAGGCAGGACCAAGTCCCTCACCCCTGTACTGAGGCTGAGCAAGGTACCCTTCCATAGGGAATAGACTTCAAAAGGCCAATTAATCAATCCTGGTCCCACTGTCAGTGGACCCCCAGACTGCCCAAGCCACAGAACCATCACCCACATTCAGAGGACCTAGTATGGTCCTATGCAGGTTTCCCAGCTCAGGCCAGAGTCAGTGAGCTCCTGCTAGTTCAGGCCAACTGTCTTTGTGGGTTTTCCCATTATGATCTTGACCCCTTTGCTCATATAATCTCTCCTCCCACTCTGTGACTGGACTCCCAGAGTTCGGCCCAGTGCTTAGCTGTGGATCTCTGCTTCCATCAGTTACTGGATGAAGGTTCTAGGATGACAGTTAGGATGGCCATTAATCTTATTGCAGGGGAAAGCCGGTTCAGGCACCCTCTCCACTATTGCTAAGAGTCTGAGCAGGACTCATCCTAGCACCCGATTTCTCCCTAACCCCATAATGGCTCTCTCTATCAAGATGTCTCTTTCCTTGCTCTCCCTGTCTGTCCCCCACCCCCAACTCAACCATCCCATTCCCTCACGTTCTCCCCCCAGCCCCTTCAGCCCTCTTCCTTCTCTCCCCTGTGATCCCAATTTACTCAGGGGCTTCCATGCATGCTGCATTTAGGGTCCTCCATGTTACCTAGCTTCTCAGGGTTGTGGTTATCCTTTTCTTTACATCTAATATCCACTTATGAGTGAGTATATGCCATGCTTGTCTTTCTGGGTCTGGGTTACCTCACTCAGGATGGCTTTTTCTAGTTCCATCCATTTGCCTGCAAATTTCAAGATGTCATTTTTTTTTTTAACCTCTGAGAAATACTCCATTGTGTAAATGTACCACATTTTCCTTGGGCCAGGGGCATCTAGGTTGTTTCCAAGTTTTGACTATTATAAATAATGCTGCTATGAACATAGTTGCGCAAAAGTCCTTGTGGTATGAACGTGCTTCCTTTAGGTATATGCCCAAGAGTGGTTTTGCTGAGTCCTGAGGCAGATTGAGTCCCAGTATTCTGGGAAACTGCCATACTGATTTCCAAATTGGCTGTACAAATTTGCATTCCCACCAGCAGTGGAGGAGTGTTCCCTTACTCTGCATCCTCTCCAGCATAAACTGTCATCAGTTTTTTATCTTAACGATTCTTAAAAGTGTAAGATGGTATCTCAGAGTTGTTTTGATTTGCATTTCCCTCATGGTTAAGGATATGGCTTTAAGTCATTTGAATTTCTTCTGTTGAGAGTTCTGTTTTTCTGTTTAGATCTGTACCCCAAATTGGATTATTTGATATTTTGATGTCTCATTATTTTAGTTCTTTATATATTTTGGAGATCAGCCCTTTATCAGATGTGGTGTTGGTGAAGATCTTTTCCTATTCTGTAGGCTGCCTTTTGTCTTATTTACTATGTCCTTTGCGTTACAGAAGCTTCTAATTTTCAGAAGGTCCCATTTATTAATTGTTGCGCTCAGTGTCTGTGCTACTGGAGTTATATTTAGGAAGTGGTCTCCTGTCCCAATGCATCCAAGACTACTTCCCACTTTCTCTTCTCTAAGGTTCAGTGTTACTGAATTTATGTTGAGATCTTTGATCCACTTGGACTTGAGTTTTGTGCACCTGGATAGATATGGATCTGTTTGCAATCTTCTACATATTGACATTCAGTTATGCCAGCACCATTTGTTGAAGGTGATTTCTTTTCCCATTGTACAATTTTGGCTTCTTTGTCAAATATTAGGTTTTCATAAATGTGTAGATTAATGTCAGTGTCTTCAATTCATTCCCACTGATCCACGTATGTGTTTTTATGGCAATACCAAACTGTTTTTATTATTATACTTCTGTAGTAGAGTTTGAAGTCAGGGATCATGATGACTCCAGAAGTTCCTTATCGTACAGGATTATTTTGGCTATCCTGGGGTTTTTTGTTTGTTTTTCCATATGAAGTTGAGTATTGTTCTTTTGCAGTATGTGAAGTTTTGTGATGGGATTTTTATGGAGATTACATTGAATCTGTAGATTGTTTTTGGTAAGATTACTATTTTTACTATGTTGATCCTACCTATCTAAGAGCATGGAGGGATCTTTCCATTTTCTGATATTATCTTCAATTTCTTTTTTCAGAGACTTAAAGTTCTTGTCATACAGGTCATTCACTTGTTTGGTTAGAGTTACGCCAAGATATTTTATGTCATTTGTGGCTATTGTGAAGGGTGATGTTTCCCTCATTTCTTTTTTCAGCCCGTTTATTATCTGTACATAGGAGTGCTACTGATTTTTTGAGTTAATCTTGATTCCTGCTACATGGATGAAGGTATTTATCATCTGTAGGAGTTCCTTGGTAGAATTTTTGGGGTCACTTGTGTATATTTTCATATCATCTGTAACTAGTACAAGTTTGACTTCTTCCTTTGAAATTTGTATGCTCTTGATCTTGTTTTGTTGTGTAATTGCTCTAGCTAGAACTTTGAGTACTATACTGAATAGATATGGAGAGACTGGACTTGTTCTTTGTATTCTTCCTGATTTTAGTGGAATCACTTTAAGTTTTTCTCCATTTAGCTTGATGTTGGCTGTTGGCTTGCTGTATATTGAATTTATTATGCTTATGTATGTTCCTTGTATCTCTAATCTCTCCAAGGCTTTTATCATGAAGGGGGCTTAGACTTTGCCGAGGGTTTTTCAACATCTAATGAGATGATCATGTGATTTTTTTTCTTTCAGTTTGCTTGTATGTTGGATTACATTGACAGATTTTTGCATGTTCACCCCTGCATCTTTGGGGTGAAGCTTACTTGATCATGGTGGGTGGTATTTTTGATGTGTTTTTGGATTCAGTTTGCCAGTATTTTATCGAGTATTTT
>NW_026068200.1:935983-939639 GCF_014885135.2 Alexandromys fortis
TTTACTCAGGGGCTTCCATGCATGCTGCATTTAGGGTCCTCCATGTTACCTAGCTTCTCAGGGTTGTGGTTATCCTTTTCTTTACATCTAATATCCACTTATGAGTGAGTATATGCCATGCTTGTCTTTCTGGGTCTGGGTTACCTCACTCAGGATGGCTTTTTCTAGTTCCATCCATTTGCCTGCAAATTTCAAGATGTCATTTTTTTTTTTAACCTCTGAGAAATACTCCATTGTGTAAATGTACCACATTTTCCTTGGGCCAGGGGCATCTAGGTTGTTTCCAAGTTTTGACTATTATAAATAATGCTGCTATGAACATAGTTGCGCAAAAGTCCTTGTGGTATGAACGTGCTTCCTTTAGGTATATGCCCAAGAGTGGTTTTGCTGAGTCCTGAGGCAGATTGAGTCCCAGTATTCTGGGAAACTGCCATACTGATTTCCAAATTGGCTGTACAAATTTGCATTCCCACCAGCAGTGGAGGAGTGTTCCCTTACTCTGCATCCTCTCCAGCATAAACTGTCATCAGTTTTTTATCTTAACGATTCTTAAAAGTGTAAGATGGTATCTCAGAGTTGTTTTGATTTGCATTTCCCTCATGGTTAAGGATATGGCTTTAAGTCATTTGAATTTCTTCTGTTGAGAGTTCTGTTTTTCTGTTTAGATCTGTACCCCAAATTGGATTATTTGATATTTTGATGTCTCATTATTTTAGTTCTTTATATATTTTGGAGATCAGCCCTTTATCAGATGTGGTGTTGGTGAAGATCTTTTCCTATTCTGTAGGCTGCCTTTTGTCTTATTTACTATGTCCTTTGCGTTACAGAAGCTTCTAATTTTCAGAAGGTCCCATTTATTAATTGTTGCGCTCAGTGTCTGTGCTACTGGAGTTATATTTAGGAAGTGGTCTCCTGTCCCAATGCATCCAAGACTACTTCCCACTTTCTCTTCTCTAAGGTTCAGTGTTACTGAATTTATGTTGAGATCTTTGATCCACTTGGACTTGAGTTTTGTGCACCTGGATAGATATGGATCTGTTTGCAATCTTCTACATATTGACATTCAGTTATGCCAGCACCATTTGTTGAAGGTGATTTCTTTTCCCATTGTACAATTTTGGCTTCTTTGTCAAATATTAGGTTTTCATAAATGTGTAGATTAATGTCAGTGTCTTCAATTCATTCCCACTGATCCACGTATGTGTTTTTATGGCAATACCAAACTGTTTTTATTATTATACTTCTGTAGTAGAGTTTGAAGTCAGGGATCATGATGACTCCAGAAGTTCCTTATCGTACAGGATTATTTTGGCTATCCTGGGGTTTTTTGTTTGTTTTTCCATATGAAGTTGAGTATTGTTCTTTTGCAGTATGTGAAGTTTTGTGATGGGATTTTTATGGAGATTACATTGAATCTGTAGATTGTTTTTGGTAAGATTACTATTTTTACTATGTTGATCCTACCTATCTAAGAGCATGGAGGGATCTTTCCATTTTCTGATATTATCTTCAATTTCTTTTTTCAGAGACTTAAAGTTCTTGTCATACAGGTCATTCACTTGTTTGGTTAGAGTTACGCCAAGATATTTTATGTCATTTGTGGCTATTGTGAAGGGTGATGTTTCCCTCATTTCTTTTTTCAGCCCGTTTATTATCTGTACATAGGAGTGCTACTGATTTTTTGAGTTAATCTTGATTCCTGCTACATGGATGAAGGTATTTATCATCTGTAGGAGTTCCTTGGTAGAATTTTTGGGGTCACTTGTGTATATTTTCATATCATCTGTAACTAGTACAAGTTTGACTTCTTCCTTTGAAATTTGTATGCTCTTGATCTTGTTTTGTTGTGTAATTGCTCTAGCTAGAACTTTGAGTACTATACTGAATAGATATGGAGAGACTGGACTTGTTCTTTGTATTCTTCCTGATTTTAGTGGAATCACTTTAAGTTTTTCTCCATTTAGCTTGATGTTGGCTGTTGGCTTGCTGTATATTGAATTTATTATGCTTATGTATGTTCCTTGTATCTCTAATCTCTCCAAGGCTTTTATCATGAAGGGGGCTTAGACTTTGCCGAGGGTTTTTCAACATCTAATGAGATGATCATGTGATTTTTTTTCTTTCAGTTTGCTTGTATGTTGGATTACATTGACAGATTTTTGCATGTTCACCCCTGCATCTTTGGGGTGAAGCTTACTTGATCATGGTGGGTGGTATTTTTGATGTGTTTTTGGATTCAGTTTGCCAGTATTTTATCGAGTATTTTCGCATCCATTTTCTTTAGGGAGATTCGTCTGTAATTCTGTTTCTTTGTTGTGTCTTTTTGTGGTTTGGATATCAGTGTGACTGTAGACTCATAAAAAGAGTTTGGCAATGTTCTTTCTGTTTCTCTTTTGTGGAACAATGTGAAGAATATTGGTATTAGTTCTTCTTTGAAGTTCTTATAGAACTCTGCACTGAAGTCATCTGATTCTGCGCACTTTTTTTTGGATAGCAGACTTTTGATGACTGTTTCTGTTCCATTAGTCATTATATGTTTATTTAATTTGCTTATCTGGTCTTGATTTAATTTTGGCATGTGGTACCTATCCAGAAAATTGTCCATTTCCTGTAAGTTTTCTAATTTTGTGGAGTACAGCTTTCTGAAGAATGAACTGATGATTCTCTAGATTTCCTCAGTGCCTGTTATGTCCCCCTTTTCATTTATGATTTTGTTAATTTGGGTGTTTTCTCTCTGCTTTTTGGTTAGTTTGGATAAAGGTGTGTCTATCTTATTGATTTTCTCAAAGAAACCAACTTTGTTTCATTGATTCTTTGTATTGTTCTCTTTGCTTCTACATCATTGATTTCAGCCCTCAGTTTGATTATTTCCTGTCATCTGTTTCTCCTGGGCGAGTTTGATTCTTTTTGTTCTAGAGCTTTTGGACATGCTGTTAAGTCAGTAGTGTGAGATCTTTCCAAATACTTTATGTGGACACTTAGTGCTATGAACTTTCCTCTTAGCACTTATGTTAGTTGTCCTTTTCCCTCACTCTGCTTCTGAAGGATGTCTTTTGTCCTGCTTGCTCTATATCACAGCTGACTCCTGTCTCTGGCCATGAATCTCTGGCTTACCACTATGTGGGGGGGGGAGGAGCCTCCAGCAGCACAGGCCTTTCATAGGAATCGATGGAGTTGGTGAGGCTGAATTTTTCTATCTGAGGGGGGTTAGGGAAAAAGGCATAAACTCTCTTGATGGTTTCCCTCCTTATTATCTTTCTCTTTCTTGATTTTTATCTCTTTATTTTCTCTCTCTGTCCTCTCATGTTTGCTCGCAGCTTTTATACCCCAATAGAATCTTCTAGGCACTATAAGAGTCAAAATGATTGCATTCCATTTCTCAAGTGAAATATTATAGGTAGAAACATGTTTTTATCTCTCACATAATTACACATATTATGTATTACAGTTGAAAACCAAATTATCCCAAGAACTCACATACATTTATACCCAAGCAACTTGTTATAGATTAACTGTGTGTGCAAAAAAGGTCTTCTTGTGAGGTATTTTACTGGCAGGCTGCATTTTACAGTTACAAAGAAAGGACCAATAACCTTTTTTATTTATCTTGTAATATAATCTTATAAAGAATCATAAAGGAATCACAAAACTAAACT
>NW_026068201.1:0-2500 GCF_014885135.2 Alexandromys fortis
GTCCAGATGGAACTCTTCAGCACCTAAACAGGGCCGCCTGGTAGCCCAGTGATCCAGGGACAGAAGGAAGGACGGGGCAGGCAGTGCAGGATCCAGGAGAACACTGGAGCCCCTGGAGCCCAGGCTGAGGGTGCCCGGGCTCTCTTACTGGGGACCTTGAGGCTCACCGCTCTGGGTGGGTAGCCTTAGAGTAGGAGCTTAAAACTGATGTTGAGCACTGGTCCTAGCATACAGCAGGGCAGGGTTGGGGGTGGGGTGCTGGGGTGCTGGGTCGTGGTAAGAAAGCTAGGATACATTTTGTAAGAAAGTTAAGTGATGACTATTATTTTGTGATAGCGATGCACATAGGATGAAAATGAACACACAAGGGTTAAAATGTATTCCCCATTCAAGCACAGTTCTGTCATGAGAGTTATTTTTTGAAATTTATTTAATATTTTATCAGAATCCTCTGTATCTAAATCGTTCCATGGCACATTCCTGTAAATATCCCTATGGATACATTTGTTTTTCTATCCCATTTGTAACATTTATATGTTATAAATTTACAAACGTAAATTTCTGTTACAAATGTAAACATTTATATCCCATTTGTTTTTCCTCTACAACAGAAGTGGATCCTTCAACAGAATCCAATATCATCTGGTAATATTTATTTAAACACTTTCCAAAGGAGTGTGTTTTCTACTTGTGTACCTACATTCCTCATAACTCCTCTTTCTCATTCATAGGTCATCTTTTGTTTACAACCCTTGCCTCTTTGGATGTGAGTCAAAGAACTGTTTACCCATGTTTTCTTCATAGATGACTAAAACAATTTCCTGCCATTAGAAGGGGATATAAGAGAAGAGGACATGTGTATTAAATTGTAATATAATTTCAATTTTGCCTCCTGAATATAGACAGAGAAAGGATCTAGCAAGAGATAGAATGGTACCAGGGAACTAAATAGCCAGAAACTGGACAGCCTAGCAGCTGTCCATTGCTGGCTAGACAGTGTAAGCAAAGGCACAATGATACCACCAAAGTAGTTTTACAAACTACAGGGCAAGACAGTGCAGAGATTCCTCCCTTTTGTATTCTTGTTGAGGCCATCTCAGATTTAACTAGAATTTGATATTGATGGAGAATTCCATGGGAAATTACCCAGCTCTGTTCTGAGAACCTAAAGTCAAGATGCTCCAACTAACTTATCTTAGTTTCTGTTAAACTGCCTGCTTGTGCAAACCTTCCCCTCTAGCTGCTGTGCAAGATAATAAGATATAGTTTCTGCTTTTCAAAAGCTCTTCGGTCTAAATGCTTGGGGTTACCAAACATCCGAGTGCAATCCCAACTGTAATTAAAATTAAAAATTGTAATTGGGTATAAACTGTGTCTGAGCGGTCATCTCTGGCAGGTATTCTGTAACACTAGACCACTCTGAGTACAAGGAAAAGTTGATTGAGGGAGCAAGCTGCTAGGCTGCTTCAGGAAGTAGAGGACAGTAGCCTTGCCAATTTTATTGGGAAGGTGGTAGTGGATGGTTGAGGAGGGTGGAGGGCAGAACAACCTAGGGGTTAGCAAGGGAATATTGATCTGTTGCCAGATGTTTCCGTTAATCGGGAACTAGAAGCCCTTGCTAGAGGTAGTTAATCATTGGGGGCAGATAAGGGAGGTAGTGACTTTTCTGATAAACAGAACCTGCCTTCGGAGATCTCTGAGTTACGCTGAGTACAGCTTTCTGTTTACCCAATAACAATCCTTCTGTTTACTTAGTCAGACTCCTGGCTTGGTTTAGGCCTAGGCCGTGATCTTAGGACACTGTGAGCGGCATTGCCAGTTTTGTGGCCTGCTTCGGACCTTACAGTCAGTCAGTCAGGACAGGGACAGCCCAGCACAAGGCTAGAGATAAACACACATTTAAAAGGGCAGGCAGACAAAGATGCGTTGAAAAGATGCAGGCAGACACAGGTAGAAATTGGTATAGAATGCAAGAAACAGAAAATAAAAGAAAAATAGACACAGGAAGAGACAGACAGTTTGTGACTGTCACAAAAGTAGCAGGAGTAACAGGCAATGAGTAAATGATAAAAGAAAGATACAGACACTCGGAAAGACAGGAAGACAGCAAAAAACACAAAGTAGAGATAAATCAATAGAAATAACAGACTATTAGGAACAGAAGTGATACCATTTTGTATAAACTTGAAAACTATTTTGTGTGATTTGGAATAATGTAATGTTTGACAATGTGTTAAGGAGTCAGCAACAAGGCAACTCTGCTATGAGCCAGCCATAAGGTGGCTCAAATCCAAGCTTATGGTAGGCTCTGATATGCTAATGAACAAGCCCCAAGGTCCCGTTGGTATGTTAATGAGTTAGCCCTATACTGTGAACAATGCACAAAGCTAGAACTTTGGAGGGGACACCAGGACGGCACTGCTATGCTCCTGAGATCTAGCATCTCAAGCCTCTGCGCTGATTCCCACCAGCAAGGGGACTTTGAAACCAGCCACTCTGT
>NW_026068201.1:5000-37243 GCF_014885135.2 Alexandromys fortis
AAAAGTTAGTTCAAATATCCAGAAAAGAGCCCAACCTGGACTATAGAAACACTTCTGGTGGTTAGATGAAAGCTAGCATTCCTCAGGAACTTGTCATGCTAGTTCCTGTCTACCAAAAGGAGTCATTTCCCTCATCTCTGGCAAAGGTGTTCTCCAATGAACACACCTGTTGTGCCTATCAGCATATCAAGGTCCATGAAAGCCTCCAGGCTCCCTCAGTACCTTACTCACAAGTACTTGTTACACATCTCAAAGCCTCCAAGCCAGTCTCCTTGCCCTTAACTCCCTGCACCTACTCATCCTTCCTATAACCCAGCTCAGTATGCTCTGTTCCCACTCTTGCTGTTCTCACTGTGCTCTCTCTGTCCTCTGTCCCTGCTCTTCTCTCTTTTCTTGCAAATAGCCTGGGTCATGTCCAATCTGCTGCTCGCATTTTCTCTCTTCTCTTGACTCTTCCTGATGCCTGTGGCTGTTTTCTCCCTCATATCTACAATAAAATTTTTTTTCCCTCATATCTACAATAAAAATGGAATGCTCATGTCATCAGTTTATACAGTGTCATTAAAACAGACTAAGAAGAAGACAGATGAGTTAGCTACAAAGATAGACTAAGATAGACCTGGATATAGACCAAACAGATAGAAAAGTGTTAGGTCAGGCTGACTGTATGTCTAGAAATGAGCTCAAGGTGGACTGCATGTTTCCAGACCAAAAAAAAATTTTTAAGGTGAAGTTTATGGAAGTTGTAAAGGTCCAAAGTAATGATTTAATGCTTGCAAATGAAAATTGTAAAGAAAGAGATTTTAGGTATGTGAAAAAAGAGATTCAAACATGATACCTACAATGTTAAGATTTCAAAGTTTAGAATCTTAACATATTAATTAGTAGAGTTCTGATAGGCTATTAACCTAGCTGTAGATGGATTTTTCTTAGGACTGTCTGTTATGGATTTGCTGTGGGTCCTGAGAGCAGAGGGGGCTGGGCTGGGCAGGGCCCCGGTACACCACTCAACAGGATGCCAAAGGTGGCTGGTCCCCTGGGCATCCCCAGTGGCTAGCCATGTGGGTTGTAGGTGGGCAAGAGGCAGACAGATAGGCACACCATGCAGATGGGTTTGCTGCAAGTTGCCGGGGTCCCAAGCAGGGACGGCACACGAGACCACGCTGCAGATCTCCATGTGACTGAGGTGGGCAGGCAAGAGAGACAGATAGGCACACCATGTAAAGTTAAGTTAGATATTTATTAGATGGGTTATGGAGGGGAAAGAGAAAGGGGAAAATGGGGTAGAGGGGAGAGAGAGAGGGAGAGAGGCTGCTTTATGGTTTTGGCCCCTGGTCCCTTTAAGAGGCAAACTACGCCCACTCCCTCCCCCATCCGCTGAGGCAGGCTGATCTTCAGCTTCCAGCCTGAGCTCACTTCTCTTTTCCATCTTCTTCTCGGAGAGGCAGCTTCGCTTCTGCCTCTCTCCCCACTTCTCTGCTTCCCCCCTTCTCTGTCTCTTTCTCCTCCTCCTCCTCCTCCTCCTCCTCCTCCTCCTCCTCCTCCTCCTCCTCCTTCTCCTCCTCCTCCTTCTGTCTCTCTCTCTTTCTCTCTCTCTCTCTTTCATCTTCCTCTCAGAGAGGCAGCTTTGCTTCTGCCTCTCTCCCCACTTCTCTGCTTCCCCCTTCTGTCTCTTTCTCCTTTTCTCTCTCTCTCTCCCTCTCTCTCTGCCCCCTTCCCTTCTTCCTCCATAACCCCCTGAATAAACTTCAACCTCACCCTGCATGTCATGTCTATCCATGTCTCTGTCTCCTGCCCGCCCACCATGTGTCTCCCTGCCTGGGACCAGCCACTGCTCAGGGACCAGCAGCCGCCTCTGCCTGGAGCCCACTGCCTGCTGCCACATGGCCCGCCACCACTGCTCTGAGACCAGCAGCCATCTCTGCCTGGGACTGGCTGCTCCCAGGGCCCACTGCCTGCCGCCACATGGCCCGCCACCACCATTTGGGACCTACAGCATTTCTGCTGCCTACTGCCACCTGGGATCTTGCAGCATTTTTTTTAAAAAAATGTATAAAAAAACTGCCTCTCCCAGAGAGAGGACAGGAAGAGGGAAGGTGGGTATCTGAGGCTGCTGGCAGGAAGGGAGTGGGCGTGGCTTGTCTCTTAAAGGGATAGAACAATCATTGAATTCTCAGCTCTTTTTTTTATAATAAAAAGCGGGGTATTAGGCACCACAGGTTGAAGGTATTAAGGCGGCAGATTCTCAAGACTGCTCCTGGCTTATTTGTGGGTGTCGTCTCTGGGGCGGGGGATACCTGAGAAGGCTGGGTGCTGGCCACATAGTGGCATAGCTAGCTGGTCTCTTTGCTCCTGTCCAGTGTTTGTAGCATGGAAATGTCTGGTGTCTCTTAGACCTGGTTAAGGTATTGGTAGAACAGAGGACAAAGTAAAGTTGAGGGAAAAAAATTTAAGACCAGGGAATTGAGGGGAGCATCCCCTAGGCCATGAGTGGGAACATAAGGCCCAGATGGATCCAGTTGTGACTGGAAGCCAGAAAGGCCAGAGGCCACTCTGAATGGCCTTTGACAGCGAAGGGAAAAAAAGGAAAAGAAATGAAATGAAAAAAAAAAAGACATAAAGAAGGATCTGAGGGACCCTGGACCCTTAGTCACAGGTGGACTGGCCTCGGGTCATTCCAAACACAATTTAAGCTGAGGGAAACAACCATAGCAGAATGGGGGAGACTTACCAATGGAAGCCAGGGTGGAAGTAGAGGAACTGGAGCAGGAGGACCTATGCAAGTCATGGCACCAAATGTTATGGATTTGCTGCGGGTCCCGAGAGTAGAGGGGGGCCAGGCAGGGCCCAGGCACACCACACAGCAGGTCACCAAAGGTCCCCTGGGTGTCCCCAGCTGCTACCCATGTGGGCGGCTGTAGGGTTAAGCCAGACCATGGGGGCAGGCTTGCCTCGGGTGAGCGTTTACTTATAAATTGGGCCCGCAAAAGCCTGCGCGCCCCTTCCTGTTTCCTGTGCTCCACGGGAACCTTGGTTTTGTGAGTCTGATTTTTTCCATTAAAGTTGTGTATATATTTATTAAAAAAAAGAGGGGGATTAACTGGTTTGATGGGATGATTGGTATTTGTGAGTTACTGTTTTTAGAAAATTGTATTAGTACTGTTTCCTGTATATTGATATATTGAATATTGAATGTGAGTGTTCCTACCTCTATTTTTGTATAAGAGTATGCTTATATTGTATTGATACATCTATCATATCACAATGTACATTTCTACCTCTGATATTATTTATGTAATAACATTGTTTACATTTGATATGTAATGACATTGTTAACAGGTGAAGATCATTGTCTTCATATATTGCACAGTTTTTTATTCTCTTAGTCTTCAAGTTAGATAGGTATTGAGAATTATATGTTTGTCATGTTTTTTTTTTTAGGTTAATCAGGTCTTCTAGATACATAGAGATTATATTTAGTATAGATAGTATAATGTTCAGCCTCTTTAAAGAGCTGTAGAATATGGCCTTTAATCTAACCTAGAATTCTGTGCCAACGAGACACAATTACTCCTGACAATGCCACTCTACTCCCGAGAGAACGTTGAGCACCAAAGACACTCCACTGGGAGTTTGTCTTCTTGGCAGAACTGGCCTTTGGGTTAAGAAAAGCCCATACCTCAACTACTGACAAAGATATGAAACAGGATTGTCTTATCTTGCCAAGACAGGGTAGGATAATTCTAAGAAAGTTCCTTGCATTTGATAATGGTATGTCAGTTATGTTAGGCCTTAGCCAAAGTTGGTTGACTCAACATTGCGAACGAGAATTTGGGTGATTGCCCAGGTAGTCTGTTGTCTCTGTCATTTATGGCACATTTTGGATATCTCTCATTTGTTAAGTAATATTTATTCCCTTCTCAGATCTTTGACGGAGTTAAAGATTATATAATTGTAATTACTCTCTACATTATTTAGACTACTTGAGAAAGAATGTCTGGCAAAACTTTTGTTCTCAATATTGTTTGTTATATTTATTATTTGTTATTATTGTTTATAGTTTGTATTTGGTTTAGTTCTGTCTTATTTAGACAAAAAGGGGAGATGTAGGGTTAAGCCAGCCCATGGGGGCGGGCTTGCCTCGGGCGAGTGTTTACTTATAAATTGGGAGCGCAGAAGCCTGCGCGCCCCTTCCTGTTTCCTGTGCTCCGCGGGAACCTTGGTTTTGTGAGTCTGATTTTTCCATTAAAGTTGTGTATGTATTTATTACAATTTGTCTGCATTAATCTAAGCCGCCACAGGCGGTGGGTGGGCAAGGTGCAGACAGATAGGCACACCATGAAGATGGGTTTGCTGCAAGCTGCTGGGGTCCCAAGCACGGATGGCACATGAGACCACGTGGGAGACTCCATGTGACTGTGACGGGAAATATAGATACATCATATAAGGTAAAGTTAGATATTTATTAGATGGTTTATGGAGGGGAAGGAAAAAGGGGAAAGGGGTAGGAGAGAGAGAGAGAGAGAGAGAGAGAGAGAGAGAGAGAGAGAGAGAATGAGGCTGCCTCTCCCAGAGAGAGGACAGGAAGAGGGAAGGTGGGTGTCTGAGGCTGCAGGCAGGAAGGAAGTGGGCGTGGCTTGTCTCTTAAAGGACCAGAACAATCATTACACTGTCAGCTCACAAAAATGGCATGGAGAGTTATTATTAATTATATAAGCTCAGCCTTAGATTAGGCTTATTCCTATCTAGTTCTTATAATTTAAATTAATATATGGTTTTAAATCTATGTTCTTTTATGTGGCTCAGTTACCTATATTCAGTATTTCCTATCCTGCTTCCTGTCCATATGGTTGGTGATTCTGTCTTTCCTTTTCCCAGTGCTTGCTCTCCCTCCAGAAGTCCCTGTTTTACCTACTGCCTAGCTATTGGACATTTAGCTTTTTATTAAATCAATCACAGTGACACATCTTCAAACAGTGTAAAGGAATATTCTACAACATCTGGCCTTGATAAAACACTGGTTACAATTATTCTAGTTACAGGCTCAAAATTTTAACTTTCCTTTGGTTGTTTTCTAAATATAGATTTAAAAGTACTACTCATTATAATGAAATTATCTCTAGACAGAGGGAAGAGTATTCATGCTTTTAACCCAGAACCAACTTTTGGTTTGGTAACCTTGGGCTGTTCCTAGTTTTATAATGTAATTGGAGGTTGGTTTTCCTTTTAATTCCTCTGTCTTTGTCTGAATTTCTCTAGTATCTGTTTTAGTAAGTTTTTCTAAGGCCTGTAACTTATCAGTCAAAACAGCAGTATTTTCGCTAATGACTTTTTCTAAGGCCTATATCTTGGCACTCATGTCAACCAGCTTCTTTAGGGATAAAACAAGAATTCTCAAACTGATAATGTTTATAATTGGCATCACATAAACCCCATCTAAGTTAATTACCCCCTCATTTAATTGTCCCATTTTTTGAACATCCATTGTATAATCATACAGAGACCTAACTCCCTCCATCATAACAGTGTTTACCATTTTTTAAAATGGAAAAATCTCTTATTTTTTAAATTAATTCCCCCTTTAAGAATTCCCGATTGTTTCACCAAATCTGCTGCTGCTGATGGTGAATTATGAGGCTGGTTACTGTTGCATAACACATCTGAGCAGAGTACACAGGCAGTGCACAGCCTGGCTGAGGACAGCTGCAACTGCTAGCTTGTAGACATGAGCTGAGAACGTGTGGCGGTTACAACAACAGTAGAAGCCTGAGCAAGTATCAAGACAAGCTATCTCGTGAGACAGCAGCTTGAGGAATGGGTCTAGAGGAAGCCTGCAACCCATGGGGAGAGGGAGCTGTCTGAAACCCACATAGGGGATCATGCAGAAGAAGCAGGTGCGACAGGAGCTGCCTGAAGGCAGAGCTGGCTGGTGGTGAGGGGCTAACTCTGGTGGGAGTTGGAGCCTACAGGCCCGTGGAGATTGCTGTAGAGAAAGTACAACAGAAAAATCCATTACTTGCTCAGAGGGCTTGGGGACGAAAAGGAAAACCTAGCCAGAGGTGCAGTGACTCCAGTGGGTGCAGCTCCCACATGCAGCTCCAGTTCATGCTAGTGACTGCAAAGCCACTGACAAGTGGCTAGTTTGTATATACATGCCCTGAAAGTTGGATATCAGGTTAAGTGTTAATATATTTAAGCTTTATCAATAAAACTCAGGAGTCAGGTATTGGGGTAAAAATCTGAAAGATCAGAGAATCAAGGGAGCAACCTCTTCTGTTCCTCTGTCCAAAAAGAGTTGAGATCCTGCCTCAACCTCGCCTTACTATTTCCTGTCCTCTCTCTACAGTTCTCCAAACCTCTATGGTTACTAGTGACTGGCTCTGCCCTCTGGCTCCAAGCACACTTTGTCAGAATACAATGAAAATATCACACAAAACACCATCCAGGCCATGAAAACTCCTTCGAAATGGCCTGCCACTCACCAGCCCCAGGTGGTCTTATAGAACCTGCAAGCCCTGGACTTGCTGAACACTGTTGTAAACCAGTTCAGCTGATGTGACTGTTTCTTGTCTCCTCAGGCTGGGTCTGCAAACCAGATGCTTCAGATGACTGCTCCCAAGTCCAGGCTTTTGACCAATATTCCAACCTTTCTGGACCCATATTATGATGACCCTACCATAGTGCTGATTCTGTCAGAAATTACAGATTTTGTCATCAACAAAAGGCTGGAATGTTAGGTTTCAGGCAGTCAATATGTAGGTCTCAAACTGGACTCAGTGAAAATGGTGGGTTGATAAAAGTCATTCCTCAGAAACTCGTGAAGCAAGTTCCCATCAGCCAAAAGGAGTCATTTACCTCTAGCAGAAGAGACATATGGCTACTTGTGGCACCCATCAGCATATGAAAGTTCATGGTGGACTCCAGGCTCCCTCAGTATCACAAGTACATGAAATGCTACCCATTTCAAAGTCCACTTTAGCATCCAGGCCCTTCCCTGCCCCCTAGCTATCTGTCAGCCTTATAAACATGATTTGTCCACTAAAGATAAAATAGATATAAATATTGTAACTGTAATTCTTACTTGATAACTGTTTTGTTATATGTAATTTTACTATGTTAAAGTTAAAGCCTTTCTTTTTTTTGTTTAAACAGAAAAAGGGGAAATGATGGAGGTGGGTCTTGTAATAATAAAGAAACTGCCTCGGCCCTCATAGGACAGAAAATTAGGTAGGCGGAGTAGACAGAAGAGAATGCTGGGAAAAAGAAGCTTAGGAGGAGTCGCCATGATGCTCCCACTCCAGACAGATGCAGGTTAAGATCCTCTCTGGTAAGCCAGCTCGTGGGCTACACAGAATATTAGAAATGGGTTAGAACAATTTGTAAGAGCTAGCCAATAAGAAACTGGACCTAGCCGGGCCAGGCAGTGTTTGAAAGAATACAGTTTCCGTGTAATTATTTCTGGGCATAAACTAGCCATGCGGGCGGCCGGGTGCCGGGGACGCAGCCCTGCCGCAGCTCCTAATTCAACAACTCCAGACTATTTTCTCCATATCTTCATTTTATATATTTTTAATTAAAAATTATTGATTTAGCATAAAATCTGACATTCTCTTATATATTTAGTTTTGGTTTCTTCTACCCTCATCTCACTCCTCTCATCTCCTGAGCTCATCCCTTCTCTGCACTCTTTTGCCTCCTCTCTTCCCCTCATTACTTTCATAATACCCCTCCCTTACCATATGGCTCAGCTACAATACTCTTAAAAATATATCCAAAGAATTCTATCTTCCACAACAGAGATACTTGCACATTTATGTTTATTGTTGCTTTTTTTTCCAACACAGTGAGTAAATGAAGTCAACCTATCAATGTCTATCAATAGATAAACAGATAAGGCACAATGAATTTTTATTTTCCTATTTAGTGAAATAAAATTATAAAATTTTCAGTTTTATAAAAATGAACACATTAACACAAGTCTCATAAAGATAAATATCACTCTCATATGTGGATCATAGCTTCTAACTGTTGTATATTTGTCTCAGTGTGGGAGTAAGTGAGAATAGAGGCCTGGAAACTAGAAAGGGGCTTACAGTTTCATTTGAAATATAAAGTGAGGCTTGTTGTTTGTAGCTAGAGCTAGGTATATAGAACATAAGGAAATATCTATCATTTAGCTATTTCATATTACCAACACTAAATTATTATTGAAACACTAGTATATAAGTTTACTACTACAAAGTCTTTCAAATATTTTTTAATTTTTTTAATTTTTTATTTTTTTATTTATTTTTTATTTATTTATTTTTGGTTAACAAGACAGGGTTTCTCTGAGTAGCTTTGGATTCTGACCAGGAACTCTCTCTGTAGACCAGGCTGGCCTCAAACTCAGAGATCCACCTGTCTCTGCCTCCCCAGTGCTGGGATTAAAGGTGTACACACCAACACCCGGCTAACCTTCTTAATGAGAAAAGAAAATGAATAAAGCAATTTCTTCCCAAGGACTAAAGATTTTAATTTAATTGGGAAGAAAAATATAAACCCATAAGAAAAATTCCTTTTCACCTAAGTAAAACTTTAAAAATGTTGGGTTTCTTTTTCAGCTTGTGTTAGTTTTTACACTCTGTGTACATACTTATTTGAATGGATTCTTAACTGAGTTCAATTATTTTACATTGTTTAGCCACAAAGAATCAATAAATGAGAAGTAGAATATCTGAGGAGAGATAAAGTGGTAACAGTTTTCAAATTACCAGTAAGGTTGTTCCTAGCAGTTCTCTCCATTTCAGACAATAAGACTTTCTACTTGCTCTTTAGATTACTGAACAGACGTTTATCCTACTTCAGAACACAGAGCACTTCTTATTATTATTATTATTAGTCTCCCTCTTTCAAATATTATGTTACTATTCTTGCTCTTTAAAATAAACATATTTTGTGGCTGGAAAGATGGCTTAGGGAATTAAAAGCACTGACTGCTCCAAGTTTAATTTCTTCCCAGCACCCACATGCCAGGTCCAGTTAAAGGGAACCCTGACACATATGGCAAAACCACAAATTCACGTAAAAATAAGATAATATATAGTGTTATCTCTCTCTGCTTCCTATTTAAAAATAAGCAAATAAAACTATAAGCTCACTTTTTAAAAAATGAGCATATTTTTCAAATACAGAATTTTTTCAGGGCTTGGTGTTGTATTCAGAGCCACACACCCACTATCAAACCACCCTATAACTTGTTATACCCTGTAATCCAAATAAAACTTCAACAGCAAACATTTCTGAAGCTCAATGGTATGTGTATACTTGTAAATATTTACACTTTAGTAGATGAATATAACTATGGAATGAAATTGTTCCCAAACATTACAACGCAAATAGTGCTATCGATTTTGTAATGTCTTCTTGGGAAAATGCAAGTAAAGTCTAGTTAATATTACCACATTCTTAGTTTTGAGAACAACAAACATAAAAATAACACTTCCTTTTTTTTTCCACACAGAAAACATGAAAATTAAGTGCTATACTCAGAAGGAGGGAAGGAGGAACGGAGGAAGGAAAAAACTAAACTGTGAGTAGGATCGTCAGTTCTCAATATAACTGAAAGAGAAATGAAAATATTCCTTTCAACATTAATTAACCAAACTAAAAGAAATGCATTTTTAAAATGTTTCACCAAGAAGTAGGTCAGGTAGGCTCACTCCTAGTTTCCTTCAATCATCTTCCCAGCATTCTCCGAAATTATGAAGATATTGATAGGTGGTAATCCAGGATAAGCTGCCGCAGTAACTGTACTGTTACGTTTTGGTAGTCTGGAGGAACTTTTCTTAATTCCAAGATATTCTCAAACTTTCTGGGCTTTCTTCAACAGAAACGCAAAGTGAATCATCAGTGATGATCAAGTCTGGTTAGTGTCACCGAGGCAGATGGAATCTTCAGGATGTTGCCAACCCTTGAGCTGATGGAGTAGCTTCTCATTTTCTTGGACTTCTGCTTGACTGCCCATACTGTCTAGGGTCACTGTCTTCAGAAATGTACAGGAAGTTACATGCCACATACATGGGGAAAGATAGCTCTTGGCCTTCTAGGTTGATCACTTCTAGTTCTTGATGCCTTCTCAGGCAAAGAACTTGATAGCCAGTGTCCTTCCTTAAAACAGCATTTCCAGTCCCATCAAATGAGATCACACGCAGACGAAAGACAACTCTTCTCTGCCAGAGTAAGCTGACACTAAGGCCACAGGATTTGTTCAGTGCACTGCGCCGGAATACAATGCACCTGTTGGTGTAGGACACCACCAAGTCCCAGGCAAAGTTGAAGCCAGACCAGCTCCAGCTGCACGGCTCATCTGCATCAAGTTGCCCTCCACACCGCATGCTGTTTCCACGGATTTCAGACATGTAGACCTCTGTTGGCCCAAGTTCCCTAGACTGCTCTGCCTGAATAAGCATTAGCCATTGCTCTTTGTATATTGGGGTCAGCCATGTTGCAGGGATCACTGCATCTTGTTCAATAATACGTGCTGAAGGCAGGTCACAGATGATGTAAGCGAACCTTAGTTGCTGGAACACTGGCCCAAAGGCTCTCCCCAGATCAGTTTCCAGAAAAGGGGTACCATCTGAATTGGTTTTGTACTCATCAAAGTACAAGTCAGCTGCAGCCAACAGTGCTTCTTGGGATCCTGACCATGTGGGTTCCAGGTGCAGGAACATCCACTTTTTCAGTGTAGTGTATACATCTATCTCCACACCAATCACCAAGAGATCTGAAGAAGCAATGAGCTCTTTCATGAGATCCAGACCGACACCTCGCAATAGTTCGCTGTTTTGCCGGATCATCAGGTTGTCTAAGAACCACTGGTGGCAAATGTATCTGATGTCCACAAGTCCGTAATTCTCAGCACTGTAGTAAAAGCTACACACAGTCCCGACATTGACTGAGACCTTCATTATCTCCTCACACTGCAGAATTAACTCATCCAACTGCAGCATACTGGCTGTGGCCAAGAAGGCGATGACTCGGTTGGGAGGAATTGCTATGTTATTACTGTATAAGTAGCCCAAAGTCTCATAGAAAGACTCACAATCAATATTCTTGTCAGGCATCTGCATCTCTACTACATCCATGTTTGTCTCTAGCCAGGCTCCGCTGAACATGCTCGCAAAGTACCCAGACCGGCATAGGTAGACCCGGTGCAAGCACCACTCCTCCTCAAATGCGCGGATCCTTATGTCACTGTTCTCACCCCTCAGGAAAAGTGACTCAAAAATGGCTCTGGACTTAGTCTGGGCCATTTTTTTCGGGGGGACTTTATCCGGGTGTCCTTCTGGACTGGCCTTCCGCTTGCGGCCTACCTGACTAGGGCCAACTCCTGATGCCTCACCCGCTTCACCTCCCTGCTCTTCCTGGGCAGTGGCCGCTTGCGCTTCAGCAGCCTCTCCATCTCCTGCGGGACGATTTCCTCTGAATGAAAATATACTCTTTACAGCACCCATGGCTTCGTCTGAAGGGTGAAAACTTCCTCGTCAGACGTAGAGGCCAAAAAAACGATACCTCAAGCCAAAAGGCGGCCGAACGCGCGGCTGAACGGCGCGCGGCTGAACGGCACGCGGCTGAACAGCGGAAACATCAAAATGGCCGCCAAGATGAGCCACTCAGCAAGCAATACTATCAAGTCTTTTGGAGACTTGCGCCCCCTACCTTGGAGGACCACACATTGCACTTCCGTCCAAAACTTTCTGTTCTCGGGCCAGTCTCACAGACATACCTTTTCAGGCAGACCTCTCGGTTTATGTTCATTAAATACAAGTAGAATTACTCATCTAAAAGTTTGGATGATGATTACTTTATTAGGAATTACATCTTGCTCCCATCTTTGTCCTCCAAACAACTTTCACATACCTTAATAACTTCTACAAATGCATCATCGGCACAGATAGTGAAGCTATTTTCTATATCCTGTGGTGTTTTAAAACTGATTTATTAAAATAATGTTTCCAGCTATACAGCATTTTAAAATCATCTCAGTATGTATCAAAGCCATCTGTTTGCAGATCATGCAAACATTTTCCCCAGAAACCTAAGAAGTAAATATAAGACATAATCTTAAGGTATTAGGAAGATCAACTAGTCCAAATTTAAATCTGTTGGGTAAATTAAGGTCTGGACTTTACAAGTTAGTAATCTAGTGAGGGGCTATGTTTCAAAAGTAAACTTCTGCTGTGGCGTTTTCTAACCGTTTCATGGCTTAGATAATGTGGAGATACAGCCTAGACAGAGGGAGCTTTGTGTCTTCTTGATACACTGAACATAGATAGAATTTTCCCCCTAGTAGACAGATGTACTGAATTTACCCTAAAGGATGACAGGGATTACTAAGTTAGTACATAAATAGTTCTTGGAAGAGAATTTTTCTATACTGCAGGTGAAAATTTAGTTTAAACATTCCACAGTGATATGGTTAAACACCCAGGTTAGAATCCAAAAAGAATTACTTGACTACATATTTTGGCATAATTCAATTGTCAAACTTGGTGTAAGGCCAAGAAGCAGGGTAATAAGATGAAACACATAGGATGCATACAATCAGTAAATGTGCAGTACATTTTGAGTATCTGAAAATCTCCTTCCTCTTTTGAGATATATTTATCACATAACTATTACAAATTGCATTGGTAGAACATTTGCTTAGTATGCACAAGGTCCTGGGTTTGATTGTCATAACCAATTAAGAATAAAAAAAATAAATATGGAAATAGAATAAAATAATTGAAATACGAAGTTAGTTGTTTAGAATTTAATCATCCTTATATAAACCAGGGTCATCTAGGAAGAAGGAACATCATTTGAGAAAATGCCTCCATTTGATGGGCCTATAGCCAAGTCTGTGGGCATTTTCTTTATTAATGGTTGATGTAGGAGGTCCTAGCCCACTCTGAGCAATGCTACCCTTGGACAGGTGGTCCTGGAAAGTATAAGAAAGGTAATGAATGAGCAAAATGTGAGCCTGGTGAGTAAGCCAGTAGGTAAGGGTCTTCAGGGGTTTCTGCTTCATTTCTTACTTTCAGGTTTCTGCCTTGAGTTCCTGCCTGGCTCCTTCAGTAATGGAGTATGGCCTGAGAATTGTAAGATAAAATAAACCCTTTTCTACTCCAAGTTGATTTGTGGTAGTTTGAATGTAAATGGCCTCCACAATCCCACAGGGAGTGGTACTATTAGGAGGTGTGACTTTGTTAGAGTAGGTATAACTTTGTTGGAAGAAGTGTGTCACCGTGGGGGTGGGCTTTGCGGTTTCATATGCTCAGGGTACCACCCAATGTCACAGTCTGCTTCTCATTCTCTGCAGGATATAGGACACTCAGCTACTTCTCCTACACAATGTCTGCCTGCATGCTGTCATGCTCTCCAGCATGATGATATTTATGGATATTCATTTGACCTGTATATGTATTCAGTTGTCCTTATGTGATTTTAATAAGTATCCTTGAATTTCACTTTCCTGCATGCATTTTGTTATTCTAGTTTCATAATTTGCTTGCTTGGTCTATAAATTTGAATTATTCCTTTATTTTCTGAAATAAACTTCGGTTACAAATCTTCTTCAATTACTACTCTGGTGTATTCATATGGTTTTATAAGTACTTTTAGATCCTATTTTGGTATTTTTAGACTCTAATATTGCCTTTTTTATTAATATAATGCTTTTGTTAATTCTTTGATAATTTTATATATGTATATAATGCTTTTGTTAATTCTTTGATGATTTTATATATGTATACAATGTGTTTTAATCGTATTTCTCAACTTCCTTTTCTTCTATAACTTCTCTGGATCCAACCTCTATTTCCCACCTTCTTCTCAACTTCCTCTTCTTTTGGGGGAGGGTAGGAGTAAGAATTGGTTTTCTTTATAGGTGTGGTCCCTTGTAGCTTGACCGTGCTCCACTGGTCATTTATGCATATTTGGGAAGCACAAATGGGAATCAATGTGTTATTTTTTAATGGGTTCAACTGATTAAGTATCTATTTCCTCCAGTGGCTCTGAAGTCATATATCTCTAACACACACACACAGTTGTATATCACTAAATCTAACATACATATTGTTATTAGATACATTAGAGTAATATGTTTCTAAATCTAACATAAAAGTTATATGTCTCTAAATCTAACAATTTCTAGTTGTTAAATCATTTAATATCTCCACCAATGTTGCCTGATCAGGTATGATATTATGAATTTTCTATCCTAAATTAGTAGCTAATTGGGTAAAACTTAATACCTCAGTATAATGTCACTCTAGCCATGACTTAAACGCAATGTTTTTGCTTCGGAAGTTTCTCTTACAGTATAAGATTTTTCATATAGCACCAAATATATTAAAGTTGTCTGTGTATTTTCTTTTTCATTCAGCCTTCACAAACATAATGTTAGGTGTTTTTTCTAATACCCTCATTCAAAATGAGAAAAATGAGACTCAGAGTGATCAAGTAACCTTTCCAACATGGAATAGGCCATAATTTGTGCAATGTGCGTTTAAATCGAAGTTCCTTTAGATATAAACTTCAGGGATCTTCCTGCCATTCCACATTGTCCTCAAAGTTCTATATTTAATTGTTAACCACTTGTGAACTCTCCTCATTGGATAATTCAATCTGTGAGACACTGCTTCCTAGTCTTTACTAAAACATCGAATTGAAGCATTGCTTTATGGAGCATTTTTCCACATTGAAAATCACAGTATTTTGATTTGTACTTCAACTTCAAAACAGAATCGAAGGAACTCAAAAAGAGAAGCAAATTCCATTGTATTTATACATAGTTTCACTCTTTCTGTTGTCTGTTGGTCTCTTCGTTTTCATCAATTTTACTTTCAGGAACTTCCTTTAGCCATCTTTAATTCTCTGCTTTCCTTTACGTGAGACTGCTTATATTACCACCCACACTCCGCGCGTGTGCGCATGCACATACACACCCAGAAGGTGCTTCTACTATTTATTGGACCCTGGAATGATAGGATTTTTTCCTGCTGTATTTCCTTTTCTGTCAGTACTCTGGTAATGTTGAGCCACTTCTTTCTGGTTTCCATGGGTTTTGATAAGATATTCTACTAAAGTATCAAATGAGAGCAATTGTTAAACCTTTTGCATGATCTCACAAGATGCGGGAGTTTGTTTTCACTTTACTTTCTTGCAAACAAAGTGTGTAATCTTTTCTCTGTCTTTAGGTCCACTGGTTGCTTTTCTTCTATCATCTCCACTTTGATGACAAATTTATCCATTTACATTTTTAAATAACCAATCCCTTTCTAATTTTGATGATTTTAAAAAAGTTGCAAAGTATGTGTCCATTGAATTTTTCTTTGTATCTTTATCTTTCCTGAGACTTCCTAATTTTTTCACTTATCTCAAGTATGTTCTTAGTTACTCATTTAATCACTTTCATGATAGCTGGTTCAAAACCCTTCTAAATAAGAAGGTGAACCCAAGGAAAATCATATAGTTATCCTGTTGGCTATGGGACGTAGACAAAATTGCTGGGGAGAAAATTGAGATCTTGGGGGTGGGGTGGGNTTTCAGTGACGTCCCTCACCTAATAATTCAAACACCTCTTAAATGACTGAACAACCATTAGGATATGCACAGATTCTATAAGCTGGAGGTTACAAGACTATTTTACAGAGTCAAGAATTTTTAGAATGCAAAGGCTTCCTCTATTATGTGTTAAATGGCCACTTTACTGAGAGACGAAATGGGACACGGAGTTCAGTCCAGTGTTAGAATGGCTGTGAACCAAACCAAACCGAAATAAAATAAAACAAACAAAACATAACAGCAATATTAGTTCCTGTGTCAGAAAGCGTCAAGCATGTTATGGACGCTGGAGTGTTTAACTGAAGTAGAAAATAATTGGAAGATAAATAAACAGACAGCGAAAGTTCTAAAATCTGCAGCTACAGATAGAATTAGAAAAACTGTCTGAACAAATATCAGCCTTTGTTCTTAGGAATGTTTCCCATCTCCTATTCAGTCTAATAGTTACAAGTAAATAAGAAATACAACTATACAAAATGCTGCGAATGGCTGAGTAGTGGTGGCACACGCCTCTCATTCCAGCACCCTGGGAGCAAGAAGCAGGCAGATCTCTGAGAATTTGAGGCAATCCCCATCCACAAAGTGATTTCCAGGACAGCCAAAACTGTTACACAGAGATATCCTGTCTCATGAAAAAAAAAAGTTGGGAAAGTTTTTGGATTGGAGAGGGAGGGGGAGAGGAGTGGGGGGAGGGGGAGAAGGGTGGGAGGAGGGGGAGGGAAATGGGAGGTTGGGAGGAGGCGGAAACTTTTTTTTCCTTTTCTCAAAAAAAAATTAAAAAAGCACAAAAAAGAAAATAAATATTAAATTAAAAAAAAACCTTCTTGAGATATTCTCCACTTTTTATGGTCTTAGTTCTGAGCCTATTGATTTTTTTTTCACATTTAAGTGAAGTATTTACTGATTCTTAGCATGAGTTTCTGTTGAATTCTGCAGGTATCAGGTGTTGTGAGGTTTTGTATAATATTTATTGCTTCTGCTGAAGCAGACCTCTTGGGACACCTTGCTAGAGGGTAAAAAGGAGGTCATTGCTACTACCAGACAGGGGTGGAAATCCAGGCTCTCCATTAGGCCTATGGAGACACCATGTTGTTATGTTGACACTATGGGACCTAGGAGTTGCCACATTATTCCTTCACATATGGCCTTTTTAAAAAAATAAGTGTACATAGAGAGAAAGAATGTTAATCTGGGTGGATAGAAAACTGGGGAGGATGTGGGAGGAGTTGGGGGAAGGGAAAGAATATAATCAAAATTTAGCGTAAAAAAATAGCATTTTAAATAAAATTTAAAAAATTTTTTAATTAGAAAAATGTGGACAAGGTACCTATTGCTTTATTTCCTATTGTTGCTGCGACAAATTAACAAAACTTTGTCTGTATTTACAATAGTAAACACTTAGTATCTTTTAAACTTTTCAGGTCAGATGTCTAGTACAAGGCTTTGTGACCTAAACTCCAAGTGTTTTCTGGCTATCTTCCTTTCTTGAAGCTTTCAGGAAGAATGCATTTTCTCCTCATTTTAAGTTGGTGGCAGAATTTAATTCCTTGCAAGGGTAAACTTGATGTCTTGTTTTTCCTTGTACCTGAATGTTAGTGGCTATTTTAAGATTCTAGATTCTGCTCTATTCCTTGACTTAAGGTCCCCTTTCTCCAATGTTAAAGCCAGCAATAATGTCAGGATTTTATCAGTTCTTCTGCATCCCTCTTACAGGTGTTGAGAGCTCAGGTCACTTCAATAGATCTAACAAGATGATCCAGGAAACTCTCTTCTGTCTTAAATGTGGTAATAAAAGATCACACCTTCTTCTAGAACTCCAGCTTCAGTTTCTCATCGGTCTCCTCTTATCATGGACCCCAACTGCTCCTGTGCCACAGACAGATCCTTCTCCTGCACCAGCTCCTACAAATGCAAAGTTCAAATGCACTTTCTGCAAGTAAAGTTGCTGTTCCTTTTGACCTGTGGGCTGTGTCAAGTGCTCCCATTGCTGCATCTGCAAGGAGGATTTGGACGAGCACAACTGCTGTGCCTGAAGCGGGGGCATCCCCACAGCTGCTTGTAAATAGAGCAATGTGGAGAAACATGGTCTTCTTTTACAACCCTGTCCTGGTCTACACATCTCTTTCTATAAAACATAACTGATAATAAAACTGTTGACTTGATTTAAAAAAAAAGTGTCAAGAAAAAAGAAAGTAACAACTTCAAGGTTACTCCCAACCTCAATTCCATTTTAGTATGTAATAATATAACATATTCATGGGTTCTAGGGACTAGGATGGGGAGACATTATTTTGCCTGTCTCAGCACAGGATAGTATGAGTCATGACTCGACTTGATCGCTTCTGGCTCCATCCCAGAGATGTTTTATGATTGAATGTCTGTCTTCCTGTCCAGCCTTCTTTGACACCACCCCAGTAGAGAAGGGGATATTGGGGCACTTCATTGCAGATACATGGGTCTAAAAGTCTGGGTCCCTTCACTTTGTGTTTGTAGGAAGGAATAGACAGACTGATTTTTCTGTGATGGTTGGTAGCTCTCACCAAGAGCTTTTCTGAGCTTTTAGATTTCCCATTTCATTTACCTTTGATTAAAGAGGGAAGAATTTATTTTCGGGATTTTTTTCTCTGCCTATTTTCATTTCTAGATTGCTACATTTTCAGCTCTCGAGCCCAGCTCCTAGGGTACACAAGGCAGAAAGAACAGCAGGGTAATTGCCACCCTTTTGTTTCACAGGCACCCAGGTCCCTTTATGGCTGATCTTTTTCTCAATATCTTTCAGAGCTTTATTCTATTTGTTTGGCATATGCCTATGTTTGGGGAGCTTTTGGTTCATATTGTGGTAAGAATAGAAAAAAAGTGAGCCCACTCCACATTGTTCTAGAACTAGAATTCTACAAAACATTAAAATATTAGTTAAATACACTTTGAAATTATCTTTAAATTCTGATATTAACATCTTAAAAATGTGCTTCTAAGATATTATACTTGGTCTGGTGAGATGACTCAGTGAGTTAAGGCACTTGCCACCAAACTCAGCGACCTGGGTTTCATGATTTCCATAAGTTCTCAAACATCCACACTCATGCCATAGGGTGTGTGTGCGTGCACGCACACACACACACACATACACACTCACTGTTAGTTACAAATTCTGTTGCTGTCATAAGACACCATTGCCATAAACATGTTGAGGAAGAAAGACTTATTTCATCTTATAGTGCTATATCATAATCTAACACTGAGGTAAGTTAGAGTAGGAACTCAAACATGGCAAGAACCTAGAGGCAGGAGTTCATGGAGAGCCACAGAGGAGTGCTGGTTACTGGCTTGCTCCTCATGGCTTATTCAGCCTGCTTTCTTATAGTACCTGGACCATCAGCCAAGTGCTGACACCACCCACAGTGAACTGAACCTTCTCACATCAATCACCAGCCAAGAATATATATAATAGTCTTGCCCACAAAGCCAATCTGGTGATGACATTTTCTTGATTTTGGTTCCATCTTCCAAAATGACTCTAATAGCTTATGACAAGTTGACATAAAAGTAACCAGTATATACATTAAATAATAAATAAATATCAAACTAATAAACACATCTGTTTTGTTTTTTGAGTAGCTCTGGCTGTCCTGGAACTCATTCTGTAAACCAAGCTGGCCTCCAACTCAGTGATCTGCCTGCCCCTGCCTCCCAAATTCTGGAATTAAAGAAGTGTACCACCATTGCCCAGCAAATAAACACTTTGGTTTTAAAAAAGTGATATTGCCATTTCCCCCTTCTCCTACTGGCCTTAATGGAAATGCGAGAACAGAATTTAGAAGTGAAAACATCACAAAAACTGGTAATAGCAGGATGTGGCACAGAGCACACAGAAACAGCTCAGGCTGCATTCAAGTTTAGTTGTCATACTTACCAGCTGTGTGACTTTAGAGAAATCCTCAGGCCCTCTAAATCCATCCACCTTACAAAGGGGGCAAAGGATGCAACGTGTGGGATTCACTGGCTCTTTCAGCAAGTGGGAAGCACTCACACAGCAGCACTTTGTCCCCTTATATTTATTTTCTCAGCTGCAGAGAACACTGGCTAACAGACCAGGCAAATGTGCCATTCCTGAACTGAAACTGTACTGTATATCACCATCTAGAGGGCATCTGTCAGGGATCATGAGCAGAAGAATGATTCGAATTCCTGTGACTTTGGGCTCTAAGCACATTTCAGAAACCGAGAAATCAGAGGCCAACTGGCTATTATAATCTCTCTTGGCTCATAGTCCCCCTGACCTCATGGCAAAAGGAGAAAAATAGAAAGTTAGTGGAATATGCTTGTGATTTAATCATGGTTGGACCCCTCTACTTACTGGTATTCCTTGTCTCACCAAGAACACCCAGCATTTCTTCCTTTCCGCAATCACTGCAGCTCCTATCAAGCACAGGCTATGGCTCACAGTTGTCTTAACCTTGCTCTGGCTGCTTCATTGTGGTATTTAGACAGAGAGAATCTCACATGCTAATATTAACATAAGACCTTCCTTTGTCTCTCCCATGTGTCCTGGAAACTCTTTTATAAGGTCCAGACACTGCAGTCTTCATAGGCAGGCGACATGTTAAGACAGCACAGGGGTGTTTAGAAGTTGGTAGTACAGATACCACTTTTAGGAGTCAATCTCCTTTCCTAAGTACAGACATCACAACTAGCCACACGTACAGAGAGGATCTGTGTAGTAGGAGCTGCGGGCTGCATTCCTGCCACCCGGCTCCCAGACGCCTGACTAGCTTATGCTCCGAAATAATTACATGGAAACTGTATTCTTTTAAACACTGCTTGGCCCATTAGTTCTAGCCTCTTAACAGCTAATTCTTACATCTTGCCTAACCCATATTTAGTAATCTGTGTAGCACCAGTCTTACTGGGAAAGATTCAGCATGTCTGACCTGGCGGCTTGCTTCATTGCATCTGCATTGGAGAGGAACGGCATGGCGTCTGCCCCACTTCCTCTTCCTCCCAGCATTCTGTTTTGTTTACTCCATCCACCTATGTTCTAACCTTTCAGGCCAAGTAGTTTCTTTATTAATTAACCAATGACCTTCCTCTATCAGATCTGAGTCTCCACATAATGAGGGAGGAAAAGGCACATCTGTGGCAGCAGACTTTTAAAAAATTGTTTTTTATGTTTCATGATTTTAGCACACTGTGGAAACAATTATCTTTTAGATAATTGTCTCCATTCTCATTCTCTCTATAAAATTGGATGTGATTACTCTTAAAGTTCATGAAGCAAAGGGAAGGATGTTGTTCAGGCACTATGCTTACCAGAGAAACTAGACAACAATGAGGACCCTAAGAGAGACATACATGGATATAATATACATGGGAAGTAGAAAAAAACAAGATCTCCTGAGTAAATTGGGAGCATGGGGACCTTGGGAGAGGGTTGAAGAGGAGGGGAGAAGCAGGGAAGGGAGCAGAGAAAAATGTAGAGCTCAATAAAAATCAATAAAAAATAAAAAAAAAAACAAAAAAGAGGCTGATTTTTATCATGTCTGATTTGTTCAACAAATTAAAAACTATCTGATTACTCTGGTGTATGTGGAGGCTGCTTTTTTGTTCCCGGTCACCCAGACCTGAGACAATAACACAGAAACTATTATTTTCAATACTGTTTGGCTGATAGAGTAAGTGTATTTTTAGCCAGCTCTTATATCTTAAATTAACTCATTTCTGTTATTTTATATTTTACCATGAGGCTCGTGATTTACCGGCAAGGTTTCAGCACATCTGTCTCTGTTCAACTACCAAAGGATGTTTTCACATGCTTAATAGTTAGAGATCATCATCAACTTATACAAAAGGTTCCCATATACTGCTTACCTAGAACTGCTTAGCCCTCTAGCCATGACATAGCTATACCATCCTCGTCTCCCAGTTATGACTTATGTGAGGGAAGATGTTATTTCTCTCAAATGTAAACCTCAATTTTATTCACGCTTATCCCCAAAAGTGTCTGGAGACAGAAATGTGTGCTCCCTTCATGTGGTGGTTTGAATAAGAGTGCCCCTCCATAGTCTCATATGTTTGAATGCTTCGCTACCAGGGAGTAGCACTATTTGAAAGGATTAGAAATTGTAGCCTTGGATGAAATGTCACTTCACAGCAACAGAACACTGACTAAGAGAGCTCCAAAAGGCATAAGCTCTACAGGCAAGCCTGTGCAGCATTTTTTTTTACTTAATTATTGATGTGGGAAGGCCAAGTCTTTGTGAGTGGTAGCATCCCTTGGCTGGTGGTCCTAGAGCACATAAAAATGCCTTATGAGCAAGACATGAGGAACAAGATAGTAAACAGCATTCACCCATACTCTCTGCTTAAATTCCTGTCTTCAACATCCTACCTCAGCTTTCCTGATGATGGACTGTAGTATGTGAGCCAAGTAAACCATTTTATTCCCAAACTGATTTTGGTTTGTGTTTAATCATAACAATAGAAAGCAAACTAAAGCAAAACTTTGTTCCAGAATTGTGGCATTGCTGTGACAAATAGGACCATTCCCCCTCTGTATTCTGTGAATATGTTTTACTACCAATGGTTAATAATAGAAGCTGCTTCAGTCTATAGAAGGGCAGAATACAGTCATACTAGAATATATATATATATATATATATATATATATATATATATATAGAGAGAGAGAGAGAGAGAGAGAGAGAGAGAATGCAGAATCAGGGAGATGCCATGTAGCTGCCAGAGGAAAAGGATGATCTTGCAGGTAGGTAATGACCTCATAGTGATGTACAGATTAATAGAGATGGGTTAATTTAAGATGTAAGAGCTAGCTAGGAATACACTTAAGCTATTGGCCAAACAGTATTGCAAATACACACATTGAAAGGGGATTAATTATAGTGGCTTGCATGTTGTCATCAAAGTAGAACAACAAAACAACAATGGCCATCTCCTGATGAAAAGATCAAGAATCCATAAAACTGACTGTCTCAGCAGTCCCAATCCTGGCACTGAAATCCCAGGGACTTCCTCAGACTCATGGCCTTTAGTCTACCTCGTAATCCTAAAAAAGTAGCTTCTAATACTAGTGGAGGAAAGACTAAGAAACAGGATAGACAAGCTTTTCAGTTTGAGTGAGGCTAGGCAGACAAATAGGAAACACACTTTCATGCCCTTTTATGTGAGCCAGAAAGTGTGGTCCAGACAGGGTGGTGGGTCTTCCCATATCAAACAATCCAATTTAAAGACTGCTAACAGGCATATTCATTTGCTTGAGTTTAACTGATTCCAGATATAGTCAAGTTGACAGCCAAGACTACCCATCACACAAACATTATAATAAATATGGGAAAACAGGATATGTATTTTTCTAAAATGAGGTAACAGAGTAATTGTCCATGCTCCTCACTTCTATGTAATCTAGTGCTGGTATTGCAATCCAGAGAAATAAGGCAAGGGACAAGCTTTTTAAAAATGAAAAAAAATACAAAGAATGAACTAAAACTGTGTTATTTGTAGAAAATATAATGTGATTTTTAAATGGGTCAAAATAATTCATCAGAAAACAACAAGATTTGATAAAATCTTTTAGGAAAGTAATAGAAAAAATCAATATATAAGAAAATCATACAGAATTTAATGTACCAATAAAAATCACTTTTAAGAAAGAAACCAGAGGGGAATAAAATCACATTTGTCACATAATCAAAAAATTAAAATGTCTATAAATAAAGTCAACCATGGAGATGAGCAACTTTAACATACTGAAAGAAAGAAACTGAATAAGAAGCTAAAAGTGGGACCGGGCGGTGGTGGCGCACACCTTTAATCCCAGCACTCGGAAGGCAGAGGCAGGCGGATCTCTGTGAGTTCTAGGCCAGCCTGGTCTAGAAGAGCTAGTTCCAGGACAGGAACCAAAAGCTACGGAGAAACTCTGTCTTGAAACTAAAATGTCATATTTTCATGGAATAGAGAAATTAATATTTTAATATTAATAAATTGACTTATTCTCTCCAACTGATTCAGAAATTTAATGTACTCCCCATCAAATATCATTAACATTTTTTGCAGAAGTAGAAAAAGATCCAAAAATTTATATGAAGCACAAAAGAGACACACAATAGCTAACACAGTTTGAATTTTAAAATGCCTTTCTGAAGGAGGCATCATAATATATAATACAAATTATACTTCATAGCCACAATAACAAAAACTGTATTGAGCTTCCACAAAAGCAAGCATATAGGGTAATGGAATATACTAAAATATCCAGAAATGATCCCATACAGCTATGCTATCAAATTACTAAAAGTACCAAGACACATTGTAAAAAAAAGACACTTTTTAGCATGTAATACATGTAAAAACAGAGAGCCACATGAAGAAGACTGAATCTAGATACCTATGTCTCACCTTGTACAAAATTAATTCAAAGTGAATGAAAGACTTTAATGTTATAAATGAGACTTTAAGATTACCAGAAAAATACATAGAGGAAGCACCTCAGGACCTAGGCATATGCCATGCCTTTCTGAATATGCTGCAATATCTCAGGAAACTGTGACAAGGATTTACAAATGGTATATAATTAAATTTAAAATCTTTTGCAAAACAAAAGAAAAACATTCAATAAAGAGAATCTGTGGAAATATTTTATTTCTGAAAGTATCTCATGACTCCAAAGTGCTATGGACAAATGTTCTGGTACACTGTAAAGATTTGTCACTCATGTTAGTTTAATAAAGCACTGATTAGCCAGTAGCCAGACAGGAAGTATAGTCGGGGCAATCAGATTAAGAGAATTCTGGGAAGTAGAAAGAGAGTCAGTCACCAGCAAAATGCAGAGGAAGCAAGGTGAGAATGCTTTACTGAGAAAAGGTTCCAAGCCACATGGATAAACATATATAAGAATTATAGGTGATTTGAAGTTATAAGAGCTAGTTATAATAAGGCTGAGCTAATAGGCCAAACAGTTTACAATTAATATAAGCCTCTGTGTGTTTCTTTGGGACTGAATGGCTGCAGGACTGGGCAGGACAGAAGCTTCCCACAACAAAGAGGTTGAACTTTTGCTTAATCTTGCATTCAAGTTAACAATTCGTTATGAGATCATTGAAGAGCCTGCATGGGACAGACGTGGGCACTCTGCATATATGCAATGGTTGGTTGTGTTGCTTGGTGTTTTTGTGGGTTTCCTATCAGTGGAAGCAGGGGCTGTCTCTGACTCTTTGCCTGTTTTTGGGATTCTTTTCTTCCTACTGGGTTGTCTTGTCTAGCCTTTTCTAAATGTTTTTTCAAGACAGGGTTTCCCTGTGTAACAGCCCCTACTTGTCTTGGAACTAGCTCTTGTAGACCAGGCTGGCTTCAAATTCACATAGATCTGCCTGCCTCTGCCTCCTGAGCGCTGGTATTAAAGGTATGTGCCACCACTGCCCAACTTTGTCCAGCCTTAATATGAGGAGATGTGCCTAGTTTTATTATAATTTGATCTGCCAATTTTGCTGATATTTATGGGAGACCTGCCATTTCTTGAAAAGAAATGGAAGAATGAGTGGATTGGGGGTTGGAAACAGAGGAGTGAGGGTGAGGGGCGAGCAACTGGGAAGAGAGGAGGGAGGGGAAAACTGTGGCCAGGGATGTAAAAAAAAAAAGACTAGGTACTTAACCTGCTGTTCTACTACATACTCTAAGTTTAACCTGGTTTTAAGAGATCAATGCAATCAAATGTACTATACCTTGAAGTTTTCATGTAAGCAACTTTTGCAACTTAAGCTAAATACATAACTTTAATCTTAATTTATGTACTTTTCCATGTCCCTGATACAAAATAATGTGTGTGTGTGTGTGTCAACAAAGTCTGACATATGGAGTTGAGGCAGGGCCAACCCCCTCCCCCAGGCAATTGAAAAATAGTGATAAAGAGGCTGTTGCCACCTTGTTTCTTTTATTAGCCTATTAACATAAAATTTCTTCATTCTGAAGTTACTAATCCTCTTCATACTGTTGCCGAGATTATAACAAATATGAGATTATAAAAATGTTGATGCAAAAAAGCATAAGGCCCAGATTCTGGCATCAGCCGTGAGGTCTCCTACCTGTTTCAAATATGGGAAAAGAGGCCAATTCCAAAATCAGTGTGAAGAAAAGTTTGTTAATAAACCTTAATATAATAAACTCCCTTCAAAATTATGTCCAAAGTGTTGAAAAGGTTTTCACTGTGCCAGTCAATGTTAATCCAGAGTTGATAACGATGGAAGGTAATCCAGTTTTGGGAAAGGAGAGAATGAGCGCCAAAGGTGCTCATGGCAATACAAGAAAACCTCCTTTGTTCCCATCTTGGAATCTCAATGCCCCTGCAGTACCTCAGCCTGGTTCATAGTCACAAACTGCATCTTATGGCCTCTGCAGCCTGCCACCCAGCTCCATCTCAAACTCTACAGAAATTAAATATTTTGTTACTATTACTAGAAATAATTCAAGATGGGCTTATCTATAATTAAAAATAAAAAAATTAGGTTTAGGAGAAGGAAAGAGACTCTCCACAAATCTGTACTTACCACTTACTACAAGAAATTTAGTTTGATTTTAGGTAAACCAGATTGTACCACTTATGCAGTCTGTGCTTGCCCAGATATTATTGATTCAGATTATACCAGTAAAATTTATATTATGGTTTATTTCCAGCTATGCCAAGAAATTCCATCTCTAGCTGAATTAGAACAACTGATTATTATTATTCACCATCCATCCCCACAGGCCCTTGGTAATGATTGCTAAAATCAATAACTGGATTTCACATGTGCATACTAGACTCAATTGATATCTCTTGATAAACCTTATATTAGTTACAGTATCAGTCAACCAGATACTGATAGGCACAGGAGAAAACACTTCTATTCTAACTAAACAATCCTCCTTCTAATTGGCACACTCAATCTCCAGTTTTAAATCTTCAAGGGATTGGTGATAAAAGTAATCCTTTACAAATTGTAGAAAAGTAATGTCCAGTTTTCCAAAATTGAATTGCCATTTTTAGCCCTATATTTTACCCTTAACTTTCTCCCTTTGGGCACCTGTCTCAATGTAGTTATAACATCCCTATATCTGAACACCCTTTCCTAGGAACCACTGACAAACATACTCCCAAAGTTTCTTGGATAGAAGATTGCCTTGCTTGAGTAGATAAGTAGCCATTTAAGGAAGATGAACTTAAACATCTATGTGCTGCCTAGTTTTATGTCAACTTGACACAAGCTAGAATCATTTTGAAAGAAGGAACTCCAATAGATAAGTGCCCCTACCAGATTGTCCTATGGGCAGGCCCGTAGTACATTTTCTTGGTTGATGAGTGATATGGGAGGGTAGCGCCACACCTGAGCCCTATGTACTCTAAAAAAGCAGGCTGAGCAAGCCACTAGCAAGCAAGCCAGTAAGCAGCATTTCTCCAATGCCTCTGCATTAACCCTGTTCTGAATTCCTTCCCCAATTTTTCTGGATGATAAACTGCAAGAAAGAACCACATTCATTGAACTTACTAACAAGATCCTGATTCTATGTATCTTTTTATATCTCAAGATATTTTCAACTTTCCTTCACAAACTTCCCTGGTTTGGGGAAACAAATATTCTTTCACCACCCTGCTCTAAAGATTCTATGTGAAATTCTATTCCTTCCTATATAGGCCTTCTCTTACATAAGCCCACATTTTATTTGTAAGGCAGCATTTTTTCATAAGAAGCCAAGCAGTCAGTCAAAGTGACCATTACATGGAATGATGCTCCTGGATTATCGTACCCTCTTGTTACACCTGGAGCAACCACCAACCAGCAGGCATAGCTTTTGTCCTTAAACAAATTCCCAGATTAACCCTTCAGTTAACTAACTGATTCTCACTATGTGACTCAAACCATCCTACTATTGTTTCAAGTCACCTTGGCTCATGTCTCGGACACTTTCTTGTTATCAATATTTGCCAATATTCAAAGCTTCCTTCACAGGTGAACTCCTCCATTTTTTTAGTTAACATATTTGATCCCATAGAGAATTACCTGGCTCCCTCTCAATAGGAAATTTTCATTTTGTGCTGGGACTAGCGGAGCTCAGTCCATGAAAAACACTTAGAGCCTACAATGTGAAATAATCAGAGAACACTGGGGATCCAAAGAGCATGTGCGGAATGCTAAGGATCCAGAGTGTTTCCAGTGCTGCATTTTTATTGGCGACAATTGCATGCAAGGATGCTGTGAAATCATTAAATAATGTTTACAAGGGAATAGAATGTTTTGCTTAGTAGATTACCTGGGAGAACAAAGACAAGAAGGTTTTGCTAGAAAAACAGAAACATAAACAGCTTGTCCGTCTTAAGAAATAGCTCATCCCCATATCCTTGACGTGGAAGCATCTGCTGCACAGATCATTTCTCTCTGTCCGTTGTTGCCAAGGGACAGAGTGCTCTTAGACATGGAACGCGCTTCTTTTGAAGATGAGGCTATTGGCAGCATTTTCTCCCTTTCGTTACTGTAGTTAAGTAAGCATGACTAAAGCTGGAAATGGTTCTTCTTCTGGTCTAGTTGGTGGTTTCATCCTGCTTGATGGACTGCACAAAAAAGAAACCCGATAATAATCAGAATCCTTAAACCAAGCAAGCTAAACACATGATTTTTAAAATATCTAAAGGGACCAAATGGCATCATTCCTTCAGCTAATCCTTCTGACAACTGTTCGCTTTTCAACAGAGGGGCTGTAGCTGCTGCCATTGCCAAGACCTGGGATTGTAACTTGAGTGCATTCCAGTGATGCATTATGAAAACGATCGGATCCTAACAGGTGAATTCTAGACTATTTATGTTATGATATGGAACTTGGAGAACACAATACTGGGCTACATTATAATGGCATTTTAGGTGTTGTGACCAATTCAAGTCCTGTACCTACTCTCCCAACAAAATAATAGGGACATTTGGTATTTAAATTTCATCAAGAATCCCTTAAGAGATGTGAATTTGGTTTTTCAGGTTTCCAGTAAAGTTCTTTTGAAATTTTTATATGAAAGAAGCTGTTTTTATCCCTGGTATAACTTCATATCTGTAGTTGCTGCAGCAATAATGTTAGCTGAGATCACAATTTCAGCAATTTGCTACCATACAAACCTTTCGGTACACCTCTGTAAGTGATTTATTATTTCATGCATAAAGGCTACAGTTGGAATCTCTTGCAAAACTTTCTTCAAGACCAACTTGAATCCAGACAGCTGTTGGTCTTTTGAGAATCATAAACAGAGTCCATTTCCCCAATAAGTATGCTTCATACTCTGCTGCAAATAGCAGACAAGACAGACACTATAATATAACATTCAGATTCATTATATATTATTTGAATATTTCCTAAAAACATGACTTATGGATTAAGAATATATGTTGATATTTTTAGTTGCTTATTTGGGATTATGGTCAGCATTTTGAGTTGCATTCCAGTGATAATCTTCTTTCCACACTGTTAATGATCCCTTTATCAGCCTAACTTCCAAATATGGTCCTGCATAGGCCCTAATTCCATCCTAAGGTGGGGGGCAGGTAAACCCACGTATAGTCAGTCCACTTAGTGGGTTACTGGAATGAATCACCACGTGATGGGAGTGATTAAATTATACTGCAGTGAATCCCTATCTCAACATTCAATTTTCTCTCCCAAACGATTCTCTATGTGGTCCCCAAATCACCTTTCTTTGAGCCATGCTTTTATAACTAGAATGTGTGGTAACACACTCAGACCATCTTAACAGTTCATTTGTGGGGTCTCATCACCTACAATCAGTATAAAAAGTCCGTTTGCATTATAGGTAACATTGGAAATGATCCCAGGAGCAAATTCCCAAGATGTTATGAAATTCAACATAGCCTTATGATCTTGTTTCTGTAATCTTGGGCAATAACAAAAGGAGTTATTAACAGTAACGCACAGTGGAGGCAAGGAAGCTAAACTAGTGCAGTTGAAAGGGAATCCATCTATGGGCTCTACAGCAAGTAAGGGCTCAGGAAAGGATGAGTATTACTTCAAAATACTCTTGGATACTTCACCACACATATACTGACCCATAACTCCAGTGGAAGCCTCCTGTCCACCAGAGACCATGCCCACAGACTGCTAGCAGTTCCTCAAAACCTGCCCAGCCTTCCCCCGACATCCCCCAGGCCTAAGTCCCCCTGCTTTAACAGAGGCCATGCTGGTACACAGAACCCCAGAATCCACACAGGCCACTAGAACCCCAGAAGAGGTACCTGCTATACCAGATAGATACTAGAAGTGCAGGCCACTCAGGCCAGAAGGCCAAAGAGGAAACAAAAACCAAGCGGAAAAGCACTCACCCAGCAAAGATAAACTCAGAAATCAGCACCTAAACCTATAATTACCCCAAACCCAAATGCCTAGACATTAGTGTAAGAACACAATCAACAATAACCACGGTAATATATCACCATCTATGGATTCCACCCAGCTATCCTGCTATGGCAAGCTCCGAATATTCCAGCACAGCTGAAGCAAAAATAAAAGGACGTTAAACTCAACTTTATGAATATGTTGAAGTTCTTAAAGAGAAAATGAATAAATCCCGTAAAGAAATCCAGGAAAACACAAACAATTGGAGGAAATGAATAAATCCCCTAAAAAAAAGCCAAGAAAAAACAAATGAACAGATGAAGGAAATGAATAAACCTGTTCAAGACCTGGAAATGGAAATAGAAGCAATAAGGAAAACACAAACTGAAGGAAATCTGGAAATAGAAAATTTGCGTAAGCGAACTAGAACTTCAACAAAATACGTTTATAAGGAAAGGAAATTGTCAACAAGATAAAACAGCAGCCTACTGAATGGGAAAAGGTCTTCACTAACCCCACATCAGATAGAGGGCTGATCTCCAAAATAAATGAAGAACTCAGGAAACTAGGCATCAACAAACCAAATAATCCAATTAAACAATGGGGTCCATATCTAAACAGAACCATTAACAGAAATTTCAAATGGAAACACTTAAAGAAATGTTCAACATCCTTAGCCACAAGGAAAATGCAAATCAAAGCTATTTTGAGAGTCTATCATGTGTCAGAATTGTTAAGATCAAAACCACAAGTGACAACTCATTGTGGTGAGGATGTGGAGCAAGAGGAACACTTCTCCATTGCTGGTGGGGGTGCAAACTAGTAGGACCACTATGGAAATCAATGTGGTGGTTCTTCAGAAAAATTGGGAATCCATTTATCTTGAGACCCAGCTAAGCCACTCTTGAGCATGTACCCAAAGGACACACCATCCTACCACAAGGACAATTGCTCAGTCATGTTCATAGCAACTTTATTCATAATAGCCATGATGTGGGAGTGATTTCTTATTAATAAAGAAACTGCCTCGGCCCTCATAGGACAGAAAATTAGGTAGGCGGAGTAGACAGAAGAGAATGCTGGGAGAAAGAAGCTTAGTGGAGGAGTCGCCATGATTCTCCCGCTCCAGACAGACGCAGGTTAAGATCCTCTCTGGTAAGCCAGCTCATGGGCTACATAGACTATTAGAAATGGGTTAGAACAATATGTAAGAGCTAGCCAATAAGAGGCTACAGATAATGGGCCAGGCAGTGTTTGAAAGAATACAGTTTCCGTGTAATTATTTCTGGGCATAAGCCTGCCATGCGGGCGGCCGGGTGCCGGGGACGCAGCCCTGCCGCTGCTCCTAATTCAACAGATGGCGCCCAGAAAAAGGAAATAACCTAGGTGTCCATCAACCAAAGAACGGATAAAGAAAATATGGTACATGTACACAATGGAACATCGCTCAGTTGTTAAAAAATAACATCATGAAATTTGCAGGCAAACATCCTGAGTGAGGCAACTTAGACCCAGAAAGACAAATGTGGTATGTACTCATTTATAAGTGGACACTAGCTGTAAAGTAAAGGATAACGATGCTACAATCCACAGTCCCTAAGAGGCTAAGTAACAAGGATGGTTCAGTGGGGGGACACATGGATCTCCTTAGAAAGGGGAAATAGAATAGATTTTATGGGTGGACTGGGGGCAGGTGTGGATGGGAACAGGACGAAGCAGGCAGTGGTTGGGAGAGACAGAGGGAAAGAGTAATTGGAGGACCAATTGGAACTGAGGGGGGCATTTTGGGGTGCTAGAGAAACATAATACATTGAGAACTCCCTGGAATCTATGAGAGTGACCCTAGTGCAGTCTCCTAGTAATGGGGATACATAGCCTGAAGTGGTTATTTTCTTAATCTGGAAAAGGTTCCTAGCTATGGGACTGGGATATTAACCCAGTCACAAAACTGATGTGGGAGTGATTTCTTATTAATAAAGAAACTGCCTAGGCCCCTTGATAGGCCCACCCATAGGTGGGTGGAGAAAACAGAAGAGAATTCTGGGAGAAGGAAGCTTAGTGAGAGAGTCGCCATGATTCTCCCGCTCCAGACAGACGCAGGTTAAGATCCTCCCTGGTAAGCCAGCTCGTGGGCTACTCAGAATATTAGAAATGGGTTAGAACAATATGTAAGAGCTAGCCAATAAGAAACTGGAACTAGCCGGGCCAGGCAGTGTTTGAAAGAATACAGTTTCCGTGTAATTATTTCTGGGCATAAGCTAGCCATGCAGGCGGCC